>NW_026712114.1:33691639-33918817 GCF_030504385.1 Musca domestica | reverse complement strand
CCAGATTAATTTTAGAAAATATTAAAATGTGCATATTTGAAGTAGATCATACCACCTATCAACATTTAGAGCAGTCACAGTTTGGTTTCAGGGGAACTAATATATAGAAGGCATATCCAATCTGAGCCGATTTTCACTAAATTTGACGAAGACATTTTAATCTTGTATACCAAAAAACATTGCTATACAGTTCATGATATCACTTCGTTAAAAATATATCGGAGCCGAGTTCCACAAAATGTAAACGTTCGTTCCGAAATTCACTCCATTTTGGCTGATATTAGTCTTATTTGCACTATAAACCTGAAATCGGATTAAGGACATATATGGGACCTATATCCAAATATTAGTCGTTCTCGATCAAATTTGGCAACAATTTCTGAGCTCTATAAGATATCTGGTATCAAATATCATTTGATACCGAATGCATATTACGAATTTGAGGGACTTAAACACAAATCGAGTGAAACATATATATGGGAGCAATAGCTATATCTGAACCGATTTTCACCTAAATTTAATGTACTTGCTTCCAGACTGAACTCGGTCGGATAGGCGAAAATTCAGGCCATTTGGATTATCCAATCTGAACCGATCTTGACAAATTTGATACACTTATTTCAGAGCTGTATCTGATCTGTTACCAACGATCATCGTTGTGAAATGCAGAGTACACGCGTGAGGGACTTAAAACCCCAAATCGAAAAATATATATGGGAGCTATAGCTATACCTGAACCGATTTGATGTACTTTTTTCTAGAATGAACTCGGTCCGATGTGCCGAAATTCAGGTCATTAGGACTGATATTGGCCTTTTGGCGCATAATTAATGCGAAATCGGTTGAAGATATATGAGAGCTATATCTTAATCTGATCCGATTATCACCAATTCCTTCGTGCTCGTCCTTGGGCCAAGCAAATATTGTTTGGAAAAATGTCATCTCAATCTGATAATAAATGCGACCTGCATGTTGTTCACAAGAATACATGGACGGACTGACTGACATGCATAAATCGACTCAGAAAGTGATTCTATGAAGATCCTCAAGAGTAACTATGGTCTATCTCGCTTCCTTCTCCCTGTTACATTATATCCAATTTTATTCATCCCAGCTTTTGGTTGAGAGAAATATTTAGATATAGAAGTTGTAAGTAATCGCTGACGGACATCGCTAGTCGACTTCAAATGTTCTGAAACGGATTGGGTACAAAGAAACCTAGGGTCTGAAACCGTTATTTCGATGAGGCACGTTTTGGTCGCATCACGCTGAGTGTATAACAAGTAAAAAAAGTTGTAAGTTCGGCCGGGCCAAACTTTTAATACCCTCACACCATTTGGTAAAAATTTGGCAAATTCCCAAAAAAAAAATCCATTAAAAATTCTGTTAAAATTTAAAAAATACCGAATGCCTTACGACGACGTTTACCTGCATAGACAACTTTTGTCATAAGTTATTACAATATTTAAATGCGAAACTTGAAGAAAAATCTGTTTATAATGTAGCTAAAATCATCAAAATGCCGAAGACGTGGACCTGCACAGACAATTTTTCTGGCATGGGCTGAAGTATCCATTACGAACTTCACATGCGAAATTTGAAACAATCCCGGTAAATAATGTAGCTAAAATCATCAAAATACCGAATATCGGGGGAAACGGTATATGGGGGTTATACGAAGACGTGGACCTACATAGCCCATTTTCGGTTTTATGCTGTAGTATCTATTACAACTTCAAATACCACATTTGAAACAATTCCGATACATAATGTCGCTAAAATCATCAAAATACCGAATATCGGAGGGTACCGTTATATTGGAGGCTATACGAAGACGTGGACCTGCACAGACAATTTTCTGTCTTAGGGCGTAGTATCCATTTTGGACTTCAAATACCAAATTTGAAACAATTTCCGTGAATAATGTCGCTAAAATCATCAAAATACCGAATACCGGAGGTACCGTTATATGGGGCCTATTGATAACAGGATCTACATGGCCCATGTACGAACTTAAACCTGCCTACTGGCAAAATATACATGTGTGGCAAAATTTTAGCCTTCTATCCTCAATTTGTTCGAAAGATAGCGTGATTACAACAGACAGACAGACAGACAGACGGACATGGCTAAATCGTCTTAGAATTTTACGCTGATCAAGAATATGTATACTTTGTGGGTCTGACATGAGTATTTCGAGGAGTTACAAACGAATGACAAAATTAATATACCCTCCATAGTATGGTGGAGGGTATAAAAATGCAGGAAAATAATGAAGGATGATTAAAGCCGATTTGAATTGACTTGGCGGTAACTCTGTGTAAGATTTAACTTCCTATGTGGATTCGTTAAGGACATGACTTGGAGAATTTTACGGTTGATCAAGAGTCTTAAACGACCTTTTGGAAGAATTACCAATCGTAATGATAAAGTTTGTATACCGAAAATTTATATTGGAGGGACATAATATGACAATATTTCTATCCATTGCAAAGCCCATAAAGTTATGGCTAGTAAAAAATATATTTCGAATCACGAAATATCGAGTATTGTTACTACGTCGCAACAATTTTTATTAAAATTTCCGATTTGTTGCCATTACCAATCCAATCGACGTCAATTCCATCAAAATAATTTATTTTTATTTCTATTAACTTTCAAAACTTCAAACATACATATTTACCCATACAGCCGATTTAAATCATGAATTTGGATACGAATTTCTCATGTGGGGATTTCATACCAACAGATACTTCCAGTAGTGTTAAAATTGGTGGTGACTATCCCTTTCCCAGAGCACAGCCAGCATGTGCAGAATCTGAAGAGAAGATATCAAAAACAACTTCAAACAATCGTTTGAGCAATGTCCCTCTGTGATAATATCGAGCTCTTCTTCATCCTCCCTAATTAGCAGTGCACTTTTCAATCAGGATTGCCGGAAACAAAAATTATCCCGCCCCGCAGCACCAAATATTGACTATGAATTGGCATTGGCCAAATCGATAATGCAGCAATACAGCAGTATTAGTGGCGATAATCTGTGAGTAGCAAAAAGTTTGGATTAAAAGTGAATTTTCTAATTTCAATATTGTACAGTTTCGACCATTTATCGGACATCATAAAACGTGTCATGACGAGAGGCCACCAAATGTCATTGATTTTTCGAAGAGTTCAGTCGCAATGTTCGTGAGCAGAACTACATCTCCCCGAACGCTTTCCTCCGAATGGAGTATACGAAGAACATCGTCTATATCAGGTGGCAAAGAAACAGTTGATGTCCATGAAGTTACCCCAAGTCGATTATACCAAACCTGGCATCTCCTAGGAAGATCTGGAAGAGGAACTCCAAAAAGAAGAAAACCTAAAACTGGAATTAAAATCAGAATTTCCCTATAAATTTCGAATTTTCAATGAACGTGTTCAATATTTACAATTCTATTGGAACCAATGTGGTTTTAGCATTTCCTCTGAAGATATTTTTCAGCTGGCCTGTTCCATGGATCGTATCCAGACACATTCCTCCATTAGGCAGTGCCGTTTTTGGGGCATGATAAATGGCCTGAAGTCGTCGTATTACATTGTCGAAGCCCTGTTGACAAACGAAGAAATTGATTCGAGATTTCTGCAAATGCATAAGGAAATTGCCGAAAATCAATGGAGAATGCCAGACGAAATAAAACTACCATCTCATATAGGTCCAGAACTAATACCAGGATCGGTAGGCTGGGAAAATTATCCCCACGATGAACTGGAAAATATGAAACCTAATGCTATGCCCATTCCCACTGTGAGGCGCGAAGAACTTTTCGATATACCTCCCGAACCCATAGGTCAGGGAGTTAATCGTTTTTCATATTTTGTGGTGAACTGCCTTTCAGATGAATGGATTGAGCTGCCGATTTGTACACCCAACAAATTGCAGTTTCTCGCCAAATTAAGAAATTTTAACCGGTGATTTGGAAGCTGATATTATTTCATATCCCTGTTTTCCGGGCAAAGAGAAACATTATTTGCGGGCAATGATTGCTCGCATTACTGCTGGGACCCAAATAGCTCCCAAGGGATATTATCGCAAAATGACGAAAAGTGAGAAAAGACTTTTTGATGGTATGGTTGATGATGAAATGGGTGAAGAGGAAGAAGACGAAGGAAATGCAAGTACATTTTTTGGCGAAGGAGAAGATGAGGGAGACGAAGAACCAGGTACAGGAAAAATAATTATTTGGTTTGCTTTGTTTGATAAACTTTTGATTTAAGAGAACTGGTTACTTAAAAAACAGTAAGGAAAGGTCAAAAGTGGGGCGGGGACGAAAAAAAGTTTATGTGAAGTAGATCATACCAACTATGAACCTAATTTGAATGCGTATCATGGCTTAGAGTAGTCAAATTTGGGAACTATATCCAACTCTGAATCAATATTCAACAAATTTGACGGAGGATTCTGTACCTCTAGTACCAAATAACATTGCTGTATAGTTAGTGCATGATATGACTTCGATAAAAATTATATTAAAAAATATTATTGAAGCAATAGATAAACCGGACTGAGTTTCAGCAAATGGAAAAATTCGGTTGAATATGAACCATCTATCCAATTTGTGCAGATATTACATATATGGTGAACAATAAGCGTAAAATCGGATGAAGATATATATATCGAAGCTATATAAAAATCTGAACGGATATCGATACAATTTTGGCAGAGGTATTTTCGAGCTGTATCTAATGTCCGGTATCAAATAAATTGTTGTGGCGTGCATACTACTCCATGTGGTGGGCTTTACATCAGATCGGCTGAAACATGCATATGGGAGCTATAGCTAAATCTGAACCGATTTTCACCAAAATTTAAAGTACTTGCTTCTTGGTTGAATTCAGTCTGAAGTGCCAAAATTCACTCCTTTTGGACAGATATTAGCTATTTGGTGCGTAATAAACCTGAAGAAAGATATATGTATAGGAGTTATATCCAAATCTGAACCGATCTTGAAAAAATTTAGGCGCTTATGTCTAAGACGTATCTGATATCTGGTACCAAATTTATGTGGAGTGCATGTTACGAACGTGTGCAAAACGTAAACACCAAATCGGATGAAACATGTACAGGATGAGATAAAAAAACTACAATCAAATCAAACGCCATAATTTTTAATTTAAAAAAAAAAATATTGAATGAAAGCAAAAAATGTCGGAAATAGCATCATATTTTAGAATATGTATAGATTTGTTCGAATTGGCCACCTTTGGCACGAATTATGGGCTTCAAACGGCCGATGAAAACGTCACACGCTGCCCGAATGTTGCTATGCGGTATTTTGGCCCATTCTCGGCAAAGCGCTTGCTTGTGGTGATCAACACTTTGGTATATTTTAGTGCCAACCTTAGTCTCCAAAACACTCCAGACACAATAGTCCAACGAATTGATATCCGGAGATTTTGGGGGCCATTGTGCGCTGGAAATGAAGCGAGGAACCTCAGTTTGTAACCATTCTGGTTGGCGCGTGCTGAGTGCGATGGTGCTGAGTTCTGTTGGAATGTCCAAGGTCTGCGGCAAAAATGTTTGCGTTCCCAAGGCTTTAATACACCCTCCAGAATATTTTCGCGATAATATTCTGCATTTATTCTGATGCCACGGTCGATTAATACGAGGGGAGAGCGACCATCGGCCATTATGGCGGCCCACACCATCATCATGGCCGACGCTTGAGTTCTGGTGGCCAACCGAAGGTCCACATTTTCAGCTGACCTCTTTGGCAAGTAAACACCATAATATTGGTTGTTTATAAACTGCTGGACATCAAATGTTTTCTCATCGGAGAAAACCAAATTCGACAGGTCACCACTTTCGGTCAAGCGAAGCAACTCCTTAGCTCTTTTAAGTCTATTTTCTTTCTATTGCCGTTGCGGTGTAAGTTCTTGCACTTTTTGGAATTTCAATGACTTTACCCCGAGCTAATTTTCCAATATTTGCCGAATGGAATATTGCGATATGTTCAGGGTTTCAATCAAGACGCTTCTTTCCTTTTCGAACCATTTCTGCTGATGTTGCTGTTTTCTTCCGCCCACTCCCTTGACGACGGGCTACGCTACCAGTATCAAGCTTACGGGCGATGGTACGAGACACAAAAGATTGATTCACATTTAAATGCTGGAGTGCTCTAACGATAGCCATTTGCGGTTTTCCAGCAAAATATAAAGAAATCACACTATCACGCTTGAATTCCATTACGAACATTTTTTCAGGAAAATTCTCACCAAAATGCTTTTGTACCCTTATAAACAATATAATGAGCTGTCACTGGAATAATTTTAACAGATGTCGGACGAGTGGCTTAGAAATGACAGCAGTCTGAATTTGGTTGTCATATTTTTTCATCTCACTCTGTAATATTTTATCAAACTTAGATCGAGTTCGGAGATGGGCAATGTATGCTCCCGATTTTTTTTTTTTTTTGAGAGAGGGCAAACTAAGGGTAAAGTCAAATCTGGCAATATGTAGTAGTAGGGTATGTGGGTCCAGGCTTTCTGGTACTTTCAATAACCAGTCGAATTCTAATTTTTTCTTAACATTTCATTTAACTTTAATTAAACACGAAAATGGACAATATCGGTCTACACTTTACGGTACCTGTCCCAAAAACATATCTCATTGAAAGACAAGGGTGTCAGGCGCATTCTTTCCCTATCTCTCTTTCCCTATCTCTCTGTGGGTCAAAATTTTAAATAATCGTATGATTGTCCAACAAAAAAAAAAACTTTATCTTCCTTCAATTCAAATACCTTGAAAATACATATAAGGTTTATTTGTTTAAAAACGTGTTTTAGAACTCACAAGGGTTCATACGAACCCCATTTGAGGACATTTTGTATTCTTCTACCCAGATGATACGCATGATGATTTCTGAAGGGGGGTTCCGATTAGCGACTGAATAAACACATCTTTATCAAATTTTTTCAAATTAGATGCAAAAAGTTATTCTATTGTTATTGTTTTATAAAAAAATTTCTAAATTTAAAACCAATTTTCAGATAATGACATTGTTTTGGTCAAGAATGAAAATTATAATCCGTTATCTTTAAAAACCTTAAACGAAGCCTCGCAATGGCTTCACACAAGGCCCAACATTTTAAAACAAGGGCGTGTTGTTTGGTTCGATGAAGAAAAGGCAAAACGTGAACGTCAGCGGGAACTTAAACGCTTGGAGAAACAACGTGAGCTTGCAGAAATGGGTTTAGAAGAAGATAACAACGAAGAAGTAGGCGATGAAGAGGACAAAAGCGAAGAAACCGATTCCGATGAAGGCGGAGAAGAGAGGAACTTGAAGAACCTGATTTACGTGAATATGGACCCTCGATATTGAGTCCTTGTTCTCGAGATGTAAACCCCGAAATGCCGGTGCCATGGATTGGACGTTTCACCAGCAATTTCACCAATAAAAATGAACGTATTCTGATAATGAGATCCAATCTATGGCCAGGAGCCTTTTCCTTTGCTTTTGAGGATCTTTGCGATTCCATTTATTTGGGTTGGGGTCATAAGTATGTGGCACGTAACATGGCATGGGAACATATACCAGATCCAGATGAGGAATATCCTCATATGCCAATGGATTTTGTGGAGACCACTGATCCCAGTGTTGAAATGGAGGAAGCCTATCGCCTAAGTTTGCTCAAAAAGGAACTGCAGTTGGTGGCTATGGGAGAGCATTTGGGTGATTATGAAATGAAACTCATGAATCTGAGAAAGAAGCAAGTGATGATGATGAGGAAGAAGAAGAAGAGGAGGAGGAGGAAGAATAATAACAAACAAATTTTAATAGTTACTTAAATAAATAATAATTTATTGATTAAATACATTTTTATAAAAATAATAACAAGGATTTTATGCTACAAGGACTTCGCGTTTCTACTTCTTGCCTTGATTAATCATTTGTTCATGTATGGCCAATGGCTCTTCAGAAAATTGCACTTTCGAATAATGTCTCTTCAGTTCTTCTTTCAATTCTGTACTGTGGGCCCAATCTCTGGTCTCACACACCACCTTGACTTCCACTGTATAGATATCCTTTAGCCAGGCTCGTTCATGCATAATATCCTTAATGGATACACCAAGTTCTGAGAGAATTTCACACAGCTCATGAATGCCACCAGGACGATCGGATACCTCAACATTGAATTTAACCAAACGACCCTCGGCAGCCAAGCCACGTTCCAAACAGCGACCGAACACTGTTGTGTCGATGTTACCACCACATAGGAGGACGACAACCCTGGAAAGTTGAAAAAATGAAGATGGTAGTTATCTTTGCAAGTTCAGTTTTATATCTAAAGAAATGTGGGACCATGTGGGTCTGAAGAAAAACTTGCCAAAATTTTATTTCTACAGAAAATTTGGTCCAAAATGTTATCTCTATAGAAAAATTGATCCAAATTCTATCACTATCAAAAATTTGGTCCAAATTTTATTGCTATCAGAAATTTGGTCCAAATTTTATCTCTATAGAAAATTTGGTCCAAGTTCTATCTCTATACAACATTTGGTCCAAATTCTATCTCTATACAAAATTTGGTCCAAATTTTATCTCTATAGAATATTTGGTCCAAATTCTATCTCTATAGAAAATTTGGTCCAAATTCTATCTCTATAGAAAATTTGGTCCAAATTCTATCTCTATAGAAAATTTGGTCCAAATTCTATCTCTTTAGAAAATTTGGTCCAATTCTATCTCTATAGAAAATTTGGTCCAAATTCTATCTCTATAGAAATTTGGTCCAATTCTATCTCTATAGAAAATTTGGTCCAAATTCTATCTCTATAGAAAATTTGGTCCAAATTCTATCTCTATAGAAAATTTGGTCCAAATTCTATCTCTATAGAAAATTTGGTCCAAATTCTATCTCTATAGAAAATTTGGTCCAAATTCTATCTCTATAGAAAATTTGGTCCAAATTCTATCTCTATAGAAAATTTGGTCCAAATTCTATCTCTATAGAAAATTTGGTCCAAATTCTATCTCTATAGAAAATTTGGTCCAAATTCTATCTCTATAGAAAATTTGGTCCAAATTCTATCTCTATAGAAAATTTGGTCCAAATTCTATCTCTATAGAAAATTGGTCCAAATTCTATCTCTATAGAAAATTTGGTCCGAATTCTATCTCTATAGAAAATTTGGTCCAAATTCTATCTCTATAGAAAATTTGATCCAAATTCTATCTATATAGAAAATTTGATCCAAATTCTATCTCTATAGAAAATTTGGTCCAAATTTTATCTCTGACGAAAACTTGGTCTAAATTGTATCTCTATCGAAAAATTGGTTCAAATTTTTTCTCTAACGAAAATCCAATCCAATCCAATCCAATCCAATTTTAATCTCTAACAAAAGTTTGGTCCACATTCAACCTCTATAAAAAAAAATTTGGTCGAAGCTTAAAAATGTCTATCTTTCTTTAAGAAAATCTTACTTCTTGCCCTTCAGTTCCGGCAACTGTCCAGCCAAAATGGCAGCCAAACCCGAAGCTCCAGCGCCTTCAACCACACATTTCTCTTCTTCGACCAGACGTAAAATGGCCAAGGCAATCCATTCTTCTTTGACCACCACCATTTTGTCAATCAATGGCAAGGCTGTGACAAAGGCATTGTAACCCACCTTGGGTACAGCTAAACCATCGGCTAAGGTATTCTTAATGGGCGTGTGAATCGGGCCATTATTTTCCATGGCATTAGAGAAACTGGGACATTTGGCTGATTCAACACCCTAGAATGGAGATTTTAAAATTAAAACAAAAAATTCAAACAAATCGCCAAGTTTCGACTTACAATTATTTTTGTTTTTGGCGACAAGGCCTTAATGGCCGTTGCAATGCCCGCGATGAGGCCACCACCGCCAACGGGTATAATAACTGCATCGGGATTTGGAACTTGTTCGAGAATCTCCAAACCAATAGTACCCTGACCGGCCATAATGTGTGGATGATCGTAACCGTTGATGTACAACATTTTCTGTTCTTTGGCCATTTTCATGGCTAAGGCCTTGGCCTCGCCCATATCCTTGCCTTCGACAATAACATTGGCCTTGTAGTTACGACATTTTTGAATTTTCATAATCGGAGCCGCCTTGGGCATTACCACTGTCACAGGAATGTTCAATTTCCAGCCATGATAACTGAGAGCCTAAACAATAAAAACAAATAATAATTTGAAGTATTTTGAAATCTTAAAAAAATGAGATTTGGGACTTACCTGAGCATGATTACCCAACGAAGCCGAAATAACACCGATTTTCTTCTGCTCATCGGATAGAGACAATAAAGCATAGCGAGCACCACGTTCTTTGAAGCTGAAATAAAGAGATTTTTTAAACTATTTAAAAAACTGCCAAACTCAAAAATTGTTTGTATTTTTTCAAAATGTTGACTTTTGTCAAGGGCCTATTTTGACACCATCAACAATTGGTAAGCACACGTATCACTATAGCATAGTAATGACAACTACATACTCTCTGCATTACCAGTAAGCTAAAAAATAATGAATTATTCCTAACATTAATATCGGGATGTTTTAATGTCGACCTGACTTGCACAAATTTGGATTATGACATTTGTACCCTTTTTCATAATTCGATTTTAATGCCCGAAAACTCCCAATTCTTGCATCGAACATTGAATGAAGTGCGTATTACGGCTTTAGAGCCTTTCCTTATATGGAAAACGTACTTAATTGCATACAAATCTATTAGAAAATGTTTTCTTAATCGTCAAAATACCGAATATCCGAAGGTACCGTTACATGTGCGCTACACGAAAACGTGGACCTAGATATTCAATGTTCTGCCGCCGGAGCTAGAACCCATCATGAACTACAAATACGAATTTTTAGACAAATCTGTTTTAAAATGTGCCAAAAATCATCAAAATACCGAATATCGAGAAGTACAGATATATGGGCCAATATGAAAACGTGGACATGGACATACAATGTTCCGCCACCGAAGCTAAAACCCACAACGAATTAAAAATACCAATTTTTTGGACAAATCTGTGGAAAAATGTGCCAAAAATCATCAAAATATCGAATATCGGAAGGTACCGTTATTTTGGAGATATCCCAAAAAGTGGACCGATATATCTCATTTTCAATACCAACGATCTTAGGCACAATACAAACTACTGCGTCAAATTGTAAAGCTCTGCGACAAATATGGAAAAGTTATTTCTGAGGCGTATCTGATATCTGGTTCACAATATCATTGAGCGCATATTACGAATGTGTCATATATCTGAACCGATTTTCACCAAATTTGAAGTACTTTATTTTCGGCTGAATTCGATCGGATGGGACTAAATCCATCCCATTTGGACAAATATTACACATATGACATTAAAATTGAACGAAAATATATGAACTAATATATCTAAATCTGAATCAAAATTTCCAGACATACTTCTGGACTGAGCTTGGCCTTGTGTACTAAAATTCATTAGATTCGGATTGATATTACGCATTTGGTGCGCAATATTTATGAAATCAGACGATACTATATATGGGAGCTGTATCCAAATATGATTCGATGATTTGTGGAAAATTTCATCTCAATCGAACAATTTCGTTTCTCTGGTAGAAAATGCACCGAACATAAGTAATTAGAAATGGCGACGAATTTGATGTGATTCCGAAACCATTTTGATAATATTTGAAAGTTTCAAATGTTTAAAAATTCTACCTATTTGTAATAAAGTGAAAATGTATTTCATATCTGTTAGATTTGTTTTTGACTCAAAAACGTTATAAATCTGCGGGGAAGTACATAAAAATTGAACAGATATGGTCTATATTCTCCCTTTGTTTATGAATTGCTGTTTTGACGCGTTTTAAATCCAGAACTAAGCGGATTTCAAACTCAAAAAATTTTTCGAATAATTTGCCATTGTTGACTAATTAACATTGAGAAACAAAACTCAAACATAAGCAAATTCGCCAGCGATGATATCTCGGCGTCTTTTTTTAGAGCCGAGGACCTTTGTCCTATTTAAAATAAAAAATGAAACGGCACACACGTATTGCCACAGTTGAATGCATTTTAAAATGAGATCTAGTAAAAAATGTCTTAATTGCCATTTCTTATCGCATTTTTTGGATTGGGTGTTAAATATGGGAACGGAACTATTTATTTTTTATAATTAATATAAAATCAAAATTAATTATAATTAATATAAAATTAAAAGAGACGAAATTTTTGACTAAATAAAATTACTTTTCAAGTTTATTGAAAAGTAATTTTATTTAGTCAAAAATATAATACATTTATATAATGATTTTGAAATATGTATTTGAAATACATATTTTTTAAATATTTATGTATTTGAATAAAATCTTTATTTTTAATTCAATATTCATTCATGTATATATAAGCTTTCTTATGATGCAAACTTTGCTCTAAACTAATGCTTATCAAGATCAAGTTCGAAAATGATATATTTCGATGTAGTTCTTCTAGTCTTTGTTATCAAAAGAAATTTAACTTTTTTTTAGTGTATTGTGTAGAAACACAAATTTAAAATTTCTTCCCACTTTACTTATTAGAAAAACTTGGACTTTGCTCCCCATAATTTTCCAACCATTTCCATTTTCATGTATCAACGGATTTAAAAAAAAAAAAGAATATGAAACGTGAAGTGTCTGCCGATACTAGATTGCAATACGAAGCGTGGCTGATTGGAAAACTTTTTTCCATTGACCGTACAGTAAATTGATTGTCATAATGAATAAAGAGAGGCAGACATTTATTTGATAAGGAACAAACCATGACGATTATATTATATGCGTCTGGACTATGAGACGGAACATAAAGGTAATGCAATGCAGACGTCCAGTCATTCCGTTTCATGGCTGTGTTTGTTTTTTAATAAACTATTTTTATTTCCTATATTTCCTCTGAATGTACAGAAATCGTTCATTTACTCAAAGGGTGGGGTAACGCATAAAATGTATATTTTCTGTTAGTAATTCTTATTTTTTATTCAACTTACTTTATCATTCTATCCAATTATCATACTGTAGAATTCAAGACGTTAGGGCTATGAAATTTGACAATAATCATCAAAACGGCATTTTGAGTTTTCAAACCACGCTTGCGCATTTGACGCAGATATCTAGTGACACTTTTGGAAATAATTGTCCAGCTACTTTTACAAATTACAAATAACACCTCGAAATATTGGTTTCCCACATAGGAAAGTATATATGGATGTTCCTATCTCGCCGAGCTGAGTCGATCTATGTCCGTCCGTCCGTCTCTCCGTCTGTCCATGTTAATTTGTAATCACTCTACAGGTCGCAATTATGGCCCGATCTTCACGAAATTTCGAATGTAGGTGGGGTTGAGGTCAGAATAGAACCCTATTTTTTGGAGATGATCGCATAATATTAAGGTGTTGAAATGGACCAAAAACTGAAAAATTTCCTGATTTTGCAGTTGCTCTACATGTCGCAGTTATAGACCAATCCACGCGGAAGTTAGCATGGGGCTAGAGCTTAGGACTGGGCAGAAGCCTTCCAATTTTGATGGTCATAGGGTAATATTTAGTGGGTGAAAAAGAACATAGCATTTGTGTTAAATAAAAGTCAAATTTTCCATTAAACCGCGAATATTTTTAATCCCGGCGAAATCACGAATAGACGAACAGGTCAATTCTGACCGTTACGTAGATGCCGATTGTAAATATATCTGATATATATCGGGAAATATATACAATGTAAATATACAATGGAAGGGGATGTTAGCTAGAATGCATATATCTCAAGAATGGCTTTACCGATTTTGACAAATTTTGTCAATTCAGAATGACTTTTTGGCATAAGAGAACAAAATCTAAAAAAAATCACAAAAAATTGTGCCAATAATGGTATTATTATAGATTTTGTAGCATTTTGTGACATTTTTTATTTTTTCATATTTTTTATCGCGTGCGATATTTTCAATTTGACTTACGATATATTGTAATATTTTTTCACCTTACAACACAGGTTGGGGTTATTATATATGGATTGCAAATATCGTCCGATCCTCACGAAAATTTTCACAAGAGTAGGGTTGGGCTCAGAAGGGCTAGGCCTATTGTTTTCAAAGATGTCCGCAATATATTAGGGGTTGAAATGGACCAACAACTAAAAATTATCCTGATTTTGCAGCCTTTATAAATGTCACAAATAGAAACCGACGGACACGAAATCTCGCATAAAGTTTGAGTTTAGGACAGCGGGTACAATGGACCACTAATTTAGTGTGAAAAAATACCAGCATTACTTACAGGCGATATCCGAAATACACAAAAGGCGAACTTGTGGCTTTTTTATGCTGATTTCGTTGACGAATATAGCCAAATATCGTAGACAAGCAAATCATAAAGATGAATCTACATTGAGAGATACAGAGGGGCCTCTTGCTTTTGGAGATGATCGCAAAATATACAGGGGTTCAAATGAACCAAAAACAGAAAAAAATTCCTGATCACACAATTGTAGCCAATCGACACGCCTGAGAAGAGAGTTTAGGACAGGGCAGGATTCAACCATTATGAATGGGAAACAATTAACAGTATGGCGGAGTGCTTAAATATTGGGCAAATGTCCGTGGTCGACATAATTTCAGAAGCGAAATCTTCCAAAATCGATCTGGATATAAGGGGGCTTCTAACATATTATAGTGTTGTAGGGTATAACATAGTCGGCCATAGCCTTTGCTTACTTGTTATATATGTAACAATTTTTTTTTTTAATGAGAGACATCATCTTTGAAATCTGTGTATAGTTAGATAGATTGCAGGTTCCAATTAATAAAAAGTGTCCTCTATCAAACATCTTTTTTTCACTGAGAACACAAGCTGCTAAATTGACGCCAAGAATGCAACTAACAAATTGCATGTTCGATTTTGACTTGATTACAATTCACTTACTCAAACTCCAAAATGTCTGTTTCCTATCATAATTTGTAAATCCAATAGACAAACGAACTTAGAATTTAACTCTGGACTTGAATGTTAATCGGCAAAATTTAGGTAAATATATATCCTAAGTCAACGACCATTTTTACACCCTACACTGTGGTACAGGGTATTTCTATACCATCCACCATACAATGAAGGTCCTTCCTCGAAATATCGTCGGAAACCCCAAAATGTATACATATTTCCGATCAGATTAAAATTATAAGCCGATTTAGCGATTTTAGTCTGTCTTTCTGTTGAAATCACAATAGAATTCACATTGTTTAATCCAGAGCTGAAACTTAACTATTGGGGTTCTCCGAAAGTCTGTTCTCTTCCTGCGAAAAGGTGTTCGCTACAGGTCCACTAATGGCTTTAGCCCCCATATAACGGTACCTCCCGATTTTCGATATTTTGAAGTTTTATGTCACAAAACGCAACGATGTTTATGTCACATTTACTCCCTGTGTGAAGGAATGGACCTATGTTTTCCAATTTAATACCTGACCCAATATTTTACCAAAATCGTGTAGTGTTCGATGTTTTGAAAAGAGATGATACTCCCCTTGTCTTGTGTCGTATTAATAAATTTTGAAAATATCTGTAGCTTGTACCCACCTTTCTATTAACTCTACCGAAATTTAATCTATTCCCCTAAAAACCGTAACAAAAATCAAAAGTCAAAATGCCAAATATCGGTAGGTACTATTATAAGGGACCAAAAGAAAAACTTGGCCCAATATCCAGAAACAGAAAGTAGAACCCGTTATGAACTCTAATTTTATATTATTCCGGTCGTAAAATTACTGAATATTGTTGAGGTACAATTATGTATATGGGGGATATACGAAAACGAGGAGCAATAGTGTCAATATTCTGCCACATGATGCAGAACTCTTTACGAACTCGTAATACCAGATTTTTTACGACTAATATTAGAAATTCGATAAATTCTTCAAAATACGGAAAAATTGAGATTTTCGCCTCTGGGTATGTCCGGCACCGGTTATCGCGAACCAAAGATTTCTAAATTTTAAACTTTTATTAAGTAGCCGGCCTCCGGCCGGGGCTTGAGATTTTCTCTTTTCTCTGGGTATGTCTGGCACAGGTTAACGCAAACTTAACTTTTGTAAATTTTAAACTTTTTGTAAATGTTAAACTTTTTTCTCCTCCAGCTAACACGAACCCAAGTTTTCCAAATTTTAAACTTTTTATAAGTAGCCGACTTCTCCTCCTCCAAATTGTTAAATCAAATGTAAAACCTATGGGTCACATCCAATGTTCCAACGACTTTCATAGACATTGTTCATCTTAATATTTCTGCTTATATCAAATACTGTCTACAGATTAGATAATCGGTTCATATATTCTGGTTCAAGCCTCACAAACGGTCAACATTATATTTGAAAATCATAAATTACATACTGCGTTTTCAAACAAGAGGTTTTATTTTGACAATTAACAACTACGCCATCGTTGCAAAAAATAGTAAGCAGCTAACATTTTTTGGGTTGTCGAGCAAAATAAAATCCGTGCACGTCTCTGAAGAACAGTTGCCGGTATTATTTCTGTACCCTATTAAAGCGTCAGTACAACGAATTTTGCATAAAGTCTTGGGTCGTAAGGCTTATAAAGTCCAGTTAACACAAAAACTCTAACCAAGCGGCGATGGTACACAATTTAACTTTTGAAGGAAGCTCCTGATTAAGACCAGAATTTCCATATCGCAACAAAACCATTTTGGAAAGTTTGAACTAAAAGGTCCTCTTCTTACACTTCTTCCTCTTTGTCTCAACATTTACTCCATTTTGGTCCAGAAATATGTTAGTTTTGAATATTAAATTTACAGATCCAATTCAAAATCTTAAACAAAGCTAACTAAGGCTGTTGTATTTCTTCCTTCGTTAACCATGAACCATTCTGTAAATTTTGCCATACTCCTCCGTTTTTTTTTCACAAAGTGAGTACTGTAATAATATTTAAAACATTTATGGAGAAGGACGATCTGTAATCTAATTATTGGATAGAATTAAGGGGTAAGGATTGTCTGAAAAATCGATGAATAAATTTTAACTCATTTTTTCAAATAATTTCTCCACAGTAAAAAAAGTTAATTTCAATTTAACATAATTTTATATAAAACCATTTGTAACAAGTAAGCAAAGGCTATAGTCGTGCGGGGCCGACCATGTGATACCCTACAACACTACAATATGTTAGAAGCCCCCTTATGTCCAAATCCATTTTGGGAGATTTCGCTTTTGACATTATGTGACGGAGCACTGCCCAATATTTACGCACTCCGTCGTATTTTGCGACCATCTCCAAAAGCAAGAGGTCCCTCTGTATCTCCAAATTTAGACTCTTCTATACGATCTTCTTGTCTACGATATTTGGCTATATTCGTCAACGAAATCAGCAAAAAAAGGCAGAAGTTCGCATTTTGTGTATTTCGGCTATCGCCTGTAAGTAATGTTGGTATTTTTCAGACAAAAGTATTGGTCCATCCTACCTGCTGTCCTAAACTCTAACTTCATGCGAGATTTCGTGTTCTTTGGTTTCTATTTATGACCTTTATAACGGCTGCAAAATCAGGAACAGTTTTAGTTGTTGGTCCATTTCAACCCCTAAATATATTGCGGACATCTTTGAAAACAATAGGCCTAGCGCTTCTGAGCCTAACCCTACCCTTTTCGTGAGGATCGGACGATAATTGCATTCTGTATATAATATCCCAAACCCCAACACAAAGTGTTGTAGGGTATAAAAACTAAACCGCCACAACCAATTAATTTAAATATTTCATATTAGATTGGAAAAAATCTTCAAATAACTTACCTTCCTGTGTACTGAAGGAAATCTTTTTTTAAATATAAGTCCATGCCATAGGAATCTGATGTCGTGGAGCGCTGTTGAGGAATATTAATAAATGTAAAAAACATCTTATTTTAATTTTCTTTCAATTTCAAAAAAAAAACACTTACCGGACACGGTGTCCTCTCAATGCCATCCTTAATTAAAAACGCAGCCGAAGTAATGTCATGGAATGAGATCTTTTGAGGATTTTTAGGATCACAATGGGGATCAATAATTTCACCATTTGCCTCAAACTGTGAAGGAATTTTACAACTTGCACTTGGTATGACAATTTTGCCATTTAGATTTTCCTTGATAATGGCTTTGTTGGCTCCATTTGTCGTTGTTGTTACTGTTGATGCATTGGCAGGAGATTTTGTGCCATTCGTGGGTTTTTCATTTGCCATCTGAACTTCTACGCCGTTTGAACCACCACCCATTTTTTTATTTTTTTTTTTTTCTAGATTTCTTTTCACTTCTTCGCCGAATCTTTGTTTTTTTCCTTTTCGCAGAAAGTGTACCACACACTCGCCACACTGTACGACCTTCACTGGGCGATTTTAAGAAAACAACTGAATTTAAGTTTTGTCCGCTATTTTGAATGTTAAATATTCCACCACCGCTGTTATGGATTTCAAACGTAAATCATAATTCGTCATATTGCCATTTCGCACTAAACACTGCTGATAATCTTCTTGGCGAATTATCAGCGACTATGGGATATACCCTACAGGCGGTAGATATGTTAGACTATTTGTAAACAGATAAGCGACGCCACCTCAATTGTGTGGCTTTAGTGGAAAGTCACCATTGATAAGTTATCAGCGTTTTTCTTGTCAGATGTTTCCTTTCATACATTTAGTTTCCATTAACTATACATAATCATGTCATATCGTAGGAATCTAAATAAATAGATGCACACATGCTTAGTAGAATTAAATTGATCTCCCGTCTTGAAATGTATCACTTCCAGACCAAATTAGTGCAAACTCAATTAAAAAAATAAGGTGAAATAAAATGGTATCTTTTCATGAGTTGAGAGAACTAAACATTAGCTGGCAAAGCTCCTCAAGTTGGTTTTCCACTTACAAAAAAAATTCAAAATTATTGAACCAGATTTTCTTCATCCATAGAAAAATATGGAATAATCGATTTCTTCTTTACTCGTAAGAGTACTCCCACTCAAATTCGAGTAATTCCATGCTATTATTTGAAGTACTTTTATGATCTCCAATATGTTGGCTACCTATATGGGAGGTTTATATTCTAATGGTCATCGGATAATATTTAGCGGGTAAAATAGAACATATATTTTGTGTTGAAAAAATTCAAAATTTTTCATTAAACCGTGAATATTTTAAATCCCGGCGAAATCAAAAGCCATTACAAGGTTACTTCTGATCTTTACATTGATGTTAACATCCATCAAATCGGATATATAGCAAAATATGTGCGATATATATGTCTATCAAAGAAGATATGCTTGAAAGATCTCTTATATGTCGAGAACGGCTGAACTGATTTCGACAGTTCTCATTAATTCAGAATGGCCTCTTGGCAGGAAAGAAAAAACGTCTAAAAAATTGCATAAAAATATCTCTCTAAAGATGAAAATATTGATTTTGTAATATTTTCTCATATTTTTCCAATTTTGTCATATTTTTGGCATATTTTCATTTTGAATTAAACATTTGGTAATATTTCTACAGCTAACAAAACTAAGTAGTTAGGATATCAGGATATCATATACAGATCTCATTTATGGCCCGATCCTTACGAAATTTTGCATGGGGATAAGATGAGGGTCAGAATAGAAGCCTACTCTTTTTGGAGATGATCGCCATATATTTAGGGGTTGAAATGGACCAAAAAACTGCAAAATTGTCGGCAGCTCGTAATTATCGCCTGATCCTCACGCAGATTTGAATGGGGGTTACCGGACATTGCAAAAGCCAAGCAGTTTTGGATGGCCATCCAAAAATATTCAATGTGTGAAGGAGTTTGCCAACTTTTGTAGACAAAATACGAAAATATCTATTCCAGAGACTTTTTGGAGAATTCACAAATACAGGAAAGACGCACTTCTGACTATTTCGTTAAGGCTGATTTCGTTGAAGAATATAGTCAAATGTCTGCTAATGATAAATGTTAATCTTTTGCCACTTCTGAGAGATTATAGGTCTTTGGGAAATATTGGTTCCAGATCTAGGAAGACCATTTACGTGCAACATCTACCTATAAATTGGAAATGAGCAAATTAGTTCAAGTTTCTATTATTCGAAAATTAGAAAACGAAACCTGATGGTTTTCTTTTATTATTTGTTACAATATCTTGTGGAATTCCTTCGAGTATCTCGCCTATATAAACTGTATCATTTATTATATGTTCAACGGTCGGCCCCGCTCGACTGTAGCCTTTGCTTACTTGTTTTAATATTGCAAAAAAAAAATAAAATTTATGGAAAAATTGAAATATGATTTAACAAAACGTTTTAAGACTGTTTGGAAAAAGCTATCTGTTTAAGCTCACAAAACCTTACATTCCAACCTAATATCTGACGTAGACGTGGGCCGTTTTTATACCATCCACCATAGTATGGAGGGTATATTAAATTGGTCATTCCGTTTGTAACACCTCGAAATATACATTTTAGACCCCACAAAGTATATATATTCTGGATCAGCATAAAATTCTATGTCGATTTAGCGATATCCGTCTGTATATCCGTCTGTAGAAATCACTCTAGATTCCGAACGAAATGAAATAGGTTGATAAAATTTTACTCAAATGTATATTATGTTTGCAGGACCTTTGTTCAATACCATAGGCCATGTTCACCAGGTCCACGTTTTGGCATAGCCCCCATATAACGGTACCTCCCGATATTCGGTATTTTAATGACTTTAGCGACATTATTCACCGGAATTGTTTCAAATTTGGTATTTGAAGTTCGTAATGGATACTACAGCCTATGACAGAAGATTGTTTGTGCAGGTCCACGTCTTCTCATAGCCTCCATATAGCGGTACCTCCCTATATTCGATATTTTGATGATTTTGATGATGCAGGTCCACGTCGTCGTATAGACCCTAATTAAACGGCTACATTCGATATTTTTTAAAATTTTAACAGAATATTTAACGGATTTTATTATTATTTTTTTTAAATTTGTCAAATTCGTATTATTAAAGATATTAACCAGTTTTACCGTAGAATTAAAATATTGAAAATCTTGGATCATAATCGAGATTTCATTCATTTTTCGCCCAATTTTACTTATTTTAAAAATGAGGTAAAATACCAAATAAAAGAAAAAAAAAACTTGTTGCATGTTATTTTGAATAATATTGACAAGAAGCTGTAGTTTTTGTAGTTTCACGAAGCTGTTCTACCTTCTTATTGTACCATGTCTAAAACTTTATATTTCGAAATCACAATTGTAGCACCATATTTTAAAATAGGCTCCATGTAATAATACCAATGGTCCATAGTAAAGAATAACATTAAAATAAATAAATAAAATTAAAATAAAATCTTGCAACTTAACATGATTTTGACTGGAAGTGCTTACATAAGACAGAATTTTGTATTGTAGGAGGGTGCGAAAAGTACAATTGTAAAAATGGTGATGAGCGGTTAGAAAGAGACCTTCAAAGATAGTCCGTCTAAAAATATTCATAAAATGCTAGGATTATAATTCAGAAACTTATTCGAAAAATCTTCTTAAAAATGCATGATTTGATTTAAAATGATTCTTTGAAAAACATTCTTAAAATACACTATTATAGCTTAAATATTTTCTTGAAAACAT
The DNA here is from genome assembly GCF_030504385.1 of Musca domestica. NCBI lineage: Eukaryota > Metazoa > Arthropoda > Insecta > Diptera > Muscidae > Musca > Musca domestica. Next base: position 33,897,162 of record NW_026712114.1, on the reverse strand, counting down.
ATTTTAAAAAAGTCCTCTATTTTAGCTCTAATAGCACTTAAAATGATTTTATTTTAATCTATAACTGTATTTGTGATACTTCTTAAAAAATAACCTTGATTTTAGATCCGAGAGGCCTCCAAAAATATGCTAAAATATCAACGATAAAACGTGATTATAGCTGAGGAAGTCCTTAAAAAAAATAATAAGAACAATCTGAATATTTGCAATGACATTGCTTGAAAAAATCTTAAAAATCAACGGTTAAAGCTCAGACAGTCCTGCTGACAATATTTCGATTACAGTTCAGAATGACCTTCTACAAATATTTTTAATAATCCACAATTATTGTTCAGAAATTCTTTCAAAAAATATTTTAAGAAATCTATGGATAGAACAAACGTAGTGATTTGGTAAAAAACTAAAAAAAAAAATCCTTCCAAAATACTCTTAAAATAACTGCAATTATAGCTCAGATAGACCTCCCAAAAATATTCTTAACAATTCACGTAGTAGCTAGGAATTTGGTATGTATATTTGTATATGTTTAAAAAATATTTTTTGTAAAATCATAATAAAAAGGGTGCGCTTTGGAGAAAATCTGAGAGTGATTTCACAAATTATGGCAATGATAAATATTTAAATTATAAAAGCTTTAAAAAATAAGTTCAAGAATAATGACTTATTCCTTAAACATTTACAAGGCAAAATAACTATTTTTTATCTCAGCAACGGGGTGTGAACATCCGACTACAAAACCTAGAATCTCCCCGCCAGCAAAAAAAAAAATCCGAAAATTCGAAGAGAATACGACATTCGAAGTTTGAAACAATTTCGTTGAAAATTGTGACACAAATCATCAAAATCCGAATATCTGAGGTGTTATATGGGAACTACAAAAAAAGTTGAACCTAGAGAGACAGTTTTGTGCAAGCTGGAAACTAAAAGTGCTAAAATTTGACTAAAACAAGCAAAACACCTTCAATCTGGTGGTAGGGGATATATCAAAATGCGGACCTATACCAAAAAATCTTAATTTAAAACAATTCCGGTGAATAATATAGCTAAAATCATAAAAATACCGAATATCGGGATGTACCGTTATATGGGGGATATACGAAAAAGTGAATCTACATACGATTTTTTGTCATAGGCTGTAGTACCCATTACGAACTTTTAATACGAAATTAGTTACAATTCCGGTGAAAAATATCGCACAAATCATAAAAATACCGTCATATGGGGGCTATACGAAGACGTGGACCTGCATACAAAATTTGTTGTCATAGGCTGTAGCACCCATTACGAACTTCAAAAACGAAATTTGATATAATTCGGGTAAATAATGTCGCTAAAATCATGAAAATACCGAATAACGGGAGGTACCGTTATATAGGGGCTATAGGAAGACGTAGACCTGCATACGAAATTGTTTTAATAGATTGTAGTAACCATTAAGATCTACCAATAGGCAATTTGAAACGATTCCGGTAAATAATGTCGCTAAAATCATGAAAATACAAATATAGGGAGGTACCGTTATACAGGGTTGCCCATATTCAACGGACCCACCTGGCAACGCCATAACTTTTGACAGAGATGTCACATCGCTTAATGACGTACCGCGTTTGAAGCGTCAGTCCAAGCAGATTTTTACCATGAACCAATACACGCCACGCGAGCGCTCTGAAATAGTTTAAATTTACAAGAAGTCAATTGTGAAAACTCAACGTGCTTTTAAAACCTTAAAAAAATGTGAGAAGTGTGCCTTCTAAGGACACCATTAAGCGTTTATACGGAAAATGTTCGACTGGTAAGGCTCTTTCTAATCCGAAGAGGCCATATAAAAGTCGACCAAGGCGATCGGCCGAGAATATCGCTGCCGTACGAGCCAGTGTTGAGAGGTCCCCAAGAACATCCCAAAAACGCCGTTCTCAGCAGTTGGGCATGGCTCGGTCCACTTTACAACGGATTATTCACATTGATTTGCATTTGTTCCCGTACAAAATTAAATTGACGCAAAGAATGTTGCCTGCGGACAAGCCTCGTCGATTGGAATGGGCCCAAAGGGCAACCCTGTATAGACGCTATACGAAGACGTGGACCGGCATGGCGATGTGGCCATTTACGAACTTAACCTGCCTACTGGTAAACAATGTATGTATGCAAAATTTTAGCCTTCTATCTCAATTCGTTCGAAAGATAGGGTGATTACAACAGACAGATAGACAAACGGAAAGACAGACAGACGGACATCGCTAGATCGTCTTAGAATTTTACGCTGATCCAGAATATATATACTTTGTAGGGTCTATTATAAATATTTCGAGGAGTTATATCCTCTATAGAATGGTGGAGGGTATAAAAAGGGTCCCAGGATAGTGCTAAGCTAGAGAGAGGCGATTTTATAATTTCATCTATAATGTCAAATCGTATATTTAGTAAATGACATTTTGGCCTGGATTTCTTATGAAGTTATACAATCAGAAACATACCCCATCAAAAGGTGAAAAGAATTTACGTAGGGTACATCAAAGGAATACTACAATAGCGATTACCACATTATCATCACCTTATCAGGGCAGGCTTGTTTTATAACTTTTCACTTTTTTTCACACACATGCTTACATACATATTTATTGATTATGCTTTGTATTTGTTGTTCATTCAATTGATTCTGTGTGTTAGGTTAGTGGCGAAATGAGTGTGAGGAGGCTGAATGGTAAATACTATCTCTATCACTAACATTACACATGTACACATTATAAAAAAAAATGTTTAATTGTTAATACTATTAGAATGGTATAGCTCGCTTAGCAGTGGTAAGAACAGTAAGTGCAGATATTACCTTGATCGACATATCTGAGTGTTGATCGCTCACACCTACCTGCTAATAACATTTCATTTTGATAATACCATATTCAAATTGTCATTACGGATGGGTGGATTTTTTGAATATTTACCGATAAGTGAATTAAAAAAAAAAAACAGCTAACATTTATTGTTTATATTTAGGCAAGAATTATCATAATTGGTTATTCAAATACTTATATGGGGGGTCTTTGGGAAAGTAGTAAACTGTTCTAAATATTATGGAGTGTGGCTGTACTAACAATATTTACCAAAGATATAAAGTGAGGAAATGTTTATGCAATTTCAGTCGATAATTGTGAAAAAATAAATAAATTTCATTATGTTTTAACTTAGAGCCAATGCATGCCATCGAAGTTGATTTTCACACCCCAAATGACGGTTCAGCATTCACGTGTTTTATCACAAACATATCGATAAGAGCTAATAGAATTTGAACTTTATATCGATTATAAAAAAAAAAAAACAAATTTCAGAACTTTGCTATTTACAGTCTCTATGTCAATAGCATATGTTGTGTATGAAGTGTATAAATAAATATTATCAAATTCAAAATACCGAACAACAATTGTCCAAAATTTTGTTTCTTCTTCGAAAACAATTTAGCTCAGATTAGATTAAAATGCGAAAAAAATGTTTTGATCTGTCTTTTGTTTTTCCTATTCATGTTGCGAATAAAAAAAAGAGGTTTCTAATATCAGATAAGAGCGAACACGCCCATAACTTGCCAATGGCCAAAAATTTTGATAACAAGACACTTGATGAAAATCGTAATTACGAAAAAAAATACTTGATACTTTTCAAAACAATGCAAAATATACAATATACATAGAAACACATGATTTGAAATGACAAATCCTAGAGAATCCAATCACGGGTAAGTATGTGGCGTTAGTTCTAGAGAAAGTATCAGACACGTCTAATGAAATTCAAAAACGTGCGATGAAAACTGTTTATACCGTGGCGCAGAATTTAATTTTGCAGTAAAAAATTACATCAACTTTTTTAATCCCCTATAATATTAATAACATCTATACAAAAATATATAAGTTAGAAGGACCCGCTACTCCGCTACGCTAAAGTTCGCACTTATAAAATCACAAATATTAACCGAATTTAATACGACATAGTTAGGAACGGACAAAAGTCAGACTAGACCCATTATGTACACCTTACAACAAATTATTCATAATATGTAGGGTAAATTAAACTTGTCCTTCCATTTGCAACACATAGTAATAATCATTTTTAACCCAACAAAGGATATATTTTCTTGCTCTGCATTAAATTCTAAGTTGATTTAGCCCTGTGCATACATCCGTCTGTTGTAACCACGCTGGAGTTCAAACAGTATTTCATAAAAGGTTAAGATTTTTCATATAGTTTTCTTTTGTCTGCAGACAGGTCAGGTTCGGTCAACGTTATGAATATCCAACTTCAGACTTCTGTCATTTCTAATTTTAACCGATAGCTATTAAAATTATTCCAGTGACAGCTCATTACATTGTTTACAAGCGCACAAATGCATTTTGTTGAGAATTTTCCAGAAAAAAAGTTATTTGTGATGGAATTCAAGCGTGATAGTGTGATTTTTTATATTTGGCTGGAAAACCACAAGTGGATATCGTTAGAGCACTCCAGTATTTAAATGTGAATAAATCTTTTGTGTCTCGTACCATCGGTAGTCACCGTTACCGATACTGGTAGCATAGTGGACGTGGACGGAAGAAAGCAGCAATATCAGCAGAAATGGTTCGAAAAGTAAAGAAGCGACTTGATCGAAACCCGCATCGCAGTGGCCGAAAATGGCTCGTGAGCTGAACATATCGCAATATTCCATTCGGAAAATATTAAAAAATGATAAAGCCATTGACATTCCAAAAAGTGCAAGAACTTACACCTCAACAGAAAGAAAACAGACTTAAAAGAGCTAAAGATTTGCTTCGCTTGGCCGAAAGTGGGGAACTGCCGAATTTGGTTTTTTTTAATGGGAAAACATTCGTTGTCCAGCAGTTTGTAAACAAACAAAATGATCGTGTTTACTTGCCAAAGAGGTCAGCAGAACTCAAGCGCCGGCCATGATGATGGTGGTGTGGGCCGCCATAACAGCCGATTGTCGCCTTCTGCTCGTATTAATCGACCGTGGCATCAGAATAAATGCCGTATATTAACGCGAAAATATTCTGGAGGGTGTATTAAAGCCTTGGGCACGCAAACATTTTGCCACAGACTTCGGACATTCCAACAGGACTCATCACGCGCTACTCAAGAATGGTTACAAAATGAGGTTCCTCGCTTCATTTCCAGCGCACAATGGCCGCCAACATTTCCGGATACCAATCTGTTGGACAATTGCGTCTGGAGTATTTTGTAAAGCAAGGTTGGCACTAAAAAATACCAAAGTGTCGATCACCTCAAGTAAGCGCTTCTTATTCTAAAATTTGATGCTATTTCCGACAAGTTCTGCTCATTCAATAAAATGTAAAAAAAAGTGTAAAAATTATGGTGTTTGACTTTGTTGCAGTTTTTTGTCTCACCCTGTAGTAATACTTTCGAATGTTATTTCAACACTAAATACTAGCCACTTTTGGCATAAATTTCCAAAAAACCTTAGACTCTATCAGCGGCCCTAACACCAAATGCCATATTTCAAACTCCATTTATTTTTCAAGAGTGTCTCTTACAAAATAAAAAAAAAATAATCCCATACCCTTTTATAGTTTCCGGAATTTCAAGATCTTGCTCTACTGATCGGCCATCAACAACGCTATATTATTTGGCAACTTTTAGTACTAACTAAAAAAAGGAAAACCCCAGAATTCTAGCATTCTCCTGAGTTTAAATTTAACAAATAATAAGAAGTTCGAAAATTCCACGCTAGAAGGTCGAAGAAGCATTGTTAAGCTTTTCTTGGTACGATCAATTGGTCGAAAAAATATTTTATTCGAATCACACGATTTGTAAATTTCCAATCAATGGGCGTTAAGTGTCAACACTACTTCAAACGTTATGGCCTCTTTAAAACAGCTAGCATTTGTTTTTTGGGATATGCGTATAAGTTTGTGGTTTAAAGGTCCTACAATTAATTAATTTTTATTGAATCTTAAAGAAATGCAGTGGCGAGCGGTCATATACTTTGAGATCAAAAGGAAGGTAAAACGTAGTGCAGACATTTTTTTGATAAGATTGAATGTAGTAGCTGATAATCGTTGTGTACTTTGAAATTCGAATTGCTTAGATGATCCGCCTTCAAAAATAGAATTCTAATTAATTTTATTGTTATGCCTATTTGGAACAGGAGGCGTAAATATTTTTCAGTAATATAAAACAATATAAACCAGCGAGAAAAGGTCAGGCGTGTGACATATACTTCACTCGGTCTGTTTCTCAGATGCGTATAAAAATGTGAACATCATAAAAACTAAGTAGGCATAATTTTATTCAAATTAAAAATAAAAACTGAGATTGTGTATAAAAATATTTATAAGTTTCATATTTAGAACCAGGGTCCACCAAAACGAGACTAGACGAAAATGTATAGTATGAAAAAATGTAAGAGTGGATTTTTAATCATTCAAGGTCTCATATTGATTGCGTCATATATTGAAAAAAATGGATACAAGGAGTAAATATCATTTGATTCCCCAAAATTTGACTCATTGGAATAACGTTTCCCATGTCTCTTTGTACAAAATCGATTAGTGACAATTCGAATCGGTCTATCTATATCCGTCTGACTATATTCTGTGCCCATGATATACAGGGTGAGATGAAAAACTGCAACCAACTTCAGACTTCTGTCATTTCTAAGCCACTCGTCCGATAGCTATTAAAATTATTCCAGTGACAACTCATTACATAGTTTACAAGCGTACAAAAGCATTTTGGTGAGAATTTTCCAGAAAAAGAGTTATTCGTGATGGAATTCAAGCGTGATAGTGTGATTTCTTTATATTTGGCTGGAAAACCACAAGTGGCTATCGTTAGAGAACTCCAGCATTTAAATGTGAATAAATTTTTTTGAGTCTCGTACCATCGCTCGTTACCTTGATACTAGTAGCGTAGCCTGACTGAAATGGTTCGGAAAGTAAGAAAGCGACTTAATCGACCCCCGTCGCAGTGGCCAAAAAATGGCTCGCGAGCTGAACATATCGCAATATTCCATTTGGCAAATATTGAAAAAGCGGTGTAAAGCCATTGAATTTCTAAAAAGTGCAAGAACTAAAACAGCAAAAGGAAGACAATAGACTCAAAAGAAAGCAAAAAAAAAATCGGAAATAGCATCAAATTTTAGAATAAGTTTAGATTTGTTCGAATTGGTCACCTTTGGCACTAATTATGACCTTCAAACGGCCAATGAAACCGTCACACGCTGGCCGAATGTTGCTCTGCGGTATTTTGGCCCATTCCCGGCGAAGCGCTTGCTTGATGTGATCGACACTCTAGTATTTTTTAGTGTCAACATTGCTTTCCAAAATACTCTAGACACAATAGTTCAACGGATTGGTATTCGGAGATTTTGGTGGCTATTGTGCGCTGGAAATGAAGCGAGAAACCTCATTTGGTAACCATTCTTGGGTGGCGAGTGCAGAGTGCGATGGTGCTGAGTTCTTTTGGAATGTCCAAGGTCTGCTGCAAAAATCTTTGGGTGCCCAAGGCTTTAATACACCCTCCAGAATATTTTCGCGATAATATTCGGCATTTATTCTGTGGCCACGGTCGAGTAATACGAGCGGAGAGCGACCATCGGCTGTTATGACGGCCCATACCATAACCATGGCCGGCACTTGAGTCAAAGACCTAAAATGGTAAAGACTAGACAAAATGCATTTTGAGCAAATGGTTTGTGTCTACAATACATAGAGTAACAGCTCATGGCAGAGACATGTTAATATAAAAACCACTATTACAGAAACGGATATCAAATAAAAATTTGAAAAATCCAAAATTTTGGTTTCAAAATTCTATTCCATGGACCTTTTCGAAAATTTGCACATTGCTTTGGCGGTTTAAATCAGTTAACATTTGTAATTATGTTGTTATGATATCGTAACAACAGAGGTATTTGCACAGGGTTACCATATCTTGACTCTGTCTTGTCCTATCTTTACACTTCTATGTCTTTGCTTGAGTTCTGGTGGCCAACCGAAGGTGCACATTTTCAGCTTACCGCTTTTGCAAGTAAACACGATCATTTTGTTTGTTTACAAAATGCTGGACATCGAAGTTTTTCTCATCGAAGAAAACCAAATTCGGCAGTTCACCACTTTCGGCGAAGCAAGGCAACTCTTTAACTCTTTTGAGTCTATTTTCTTTCTGTTGCGGTTTAAGTTCTTGCACTTTTCGGAATTTCAATGGCTTTACCTTGAGCTCATTTTTTTTGCCGAATGGAATATTGCGATATGTGCAGCTCACGAGCCATTTTCGGCCACTGCGACGCGGGTTTAGATCAAGTCGCTTCTTTACTTTTCGAACCATTTCTGCTGATGTTGCTGTTTTCTTCCGTCCACTTCCTTGACGTCGGGCTACACTACCAGTATCACGGCAATGAGCGATGTTACGAGACACAAAAGATTTATTAACATTTAAATGCTCTAACGATAGCCACTTGTGGTTTCCCAGCCAAATATAAAGAAATCACGCTTGAATTCCATCACGAATAACTTTTTTTCTGGAAAATTCTGTCCCACAAATGCTTTTGCACGCTTGTAAACAATATAATGAGCTTTCACTGTAATAATTTTAACATCTGTCGGACGAGTGGCTTATAAATGACAGCAGTCTGAAGTTGGTTGCAATTTTTTCATCTCGCCCTTTCAAATGATATCAACTCTCTGCAACCATAAACGAATTAAATGAACGCTTACCTGGTTACACTGCTGAGAAAAATGACTATTTTGAAAACAAATCCAACAATATCTATGGATTTTAATACTTGGTCCATGATTAGGAACCCAAAGTGATGTCACTTTTATTTCCTGTTTTTAAACACTTCACAATTTCACCAAACCACTTCACAAACTAACATGTCGATTTGTTTACATTTTCTGCACCAAACCTAACGGGCCACATAACTGATTGTTTTTGTAACAACACAAAAATACGAAGACACTTTGATTATTACACAGTAATATTTGATTAAAAATTAGCACAACATATTGTCTATTTTGGAAAATTACATTGTTACATTCTTACATTAGTAAAACATTTTTTAGGAAAATCACATTCATGTTGGATTGTTTAATAAATTAAAAAATTACATGCGGACGAGTTGAATGTACTTTGTGCACTGGCGCTGTGAGAGAATAATGCAGTTGTCGAAAGAGATGAATGCTAAGTAAGTGGAGAGAGGGGAAAAAGAGAGTATCTACCCTATGGTGAGCACTTTTAAGGCTTTGCTTCTCTTCCAATCTCCAATGTTTACATAAATACACTAGCCAAGGCCCGCTACTCCATCAGCAAAACCTCATTTTAGATTGGTTTCAAAAGTTCGTGTTAGTCCTTTTTATAACCTCAACCATACATACCACAAACAGAAAGAAAATAGACTCAAAAGAGCTAAAGTGTTGCTTCGCTCGGCCGAAAGTGGTGAACTGCCAAATTTGGTTTACTCCAATGGGAAAACATCCGTTGTCCAGCAGTTTTATAAACCAACAAAATGATCGTGTCTACTTGCCAAAAAGGTCAGCTGAAAATGTGCACTTTCGGTTGGCCACCCGAATTCAATCGCCGACCATGGTGATGGTGTGGGCCGCCATAACAGCCGTTGGTCAATCTCGTATTAATTGACCTTGGTATCAGAATAAATGTATATTTAAGCCTTGGGAACGGAAACATTTTGGCCGCAGACCTTTTACATAACAACAGGACTCAGCACCATCGTACTCAGCACGCGCCACCCAAGAATGGTTACACAATGAGGTTCCTCGCTTCATTTCAAGCGCACAGCGGCCACCAAAATATCCGGACTATTGTGTATGGAGTTAATTTGAAAGGCACTAAAAAATACCAAAGTGTCAATCGCCTAAGCGCTCGGGAATGGGCCAAAATACCATTCAGACAGCGTGTGACGGTTTCATTGTCTGTTTGAAGGCCATAATTCGTGCCAAATGTGACCAATTCGAACTAATCTAAACTTATTCTAATATTTGATGCTATTTCTGACATTTTTAGCTTTCATTCAATAAAATTAAAAAAATTATGGCGTTTGACTTTGTTGCATTCTTTTTTCTCTCACCCTGTATTCTTGATCAGCGTAAAATTCTAAGGCGATTTAGCCCCGTCCGATATTCGGTATTTTTATGATTTTAGCCATATTTTTCAATGGAATTATTTAAAAATCTACACCAGGTGTTCCTTCTGAGTATTTTTCCCCCTAGAAGAACATTGTCTATATAGGTATATCCCTCATATAACGGTACCTCCCCATATTCGGTATTTTGATGATTGTATTTTTCAATGCAATTGTCTGAAATTCCACACAAGGAGCTCCTTTTACCCCCTGGAAGAGAATTGCCTATATAGGCAATTCGATATAGTATGGCTCCTAAACAACGGTACGCCCCGATATTCGGTATTTTGATGATTTCCACGACATTTTTACCGGAATTGTTTCCAACTTCGTATTTGGAATTCAAAATGGGTACTACAGCCTATGTAAAAATGCATATGCAGGTCCACGTCTTCGTATAGCCCCCATATAACAATACCTCCCAATCTTTTCGTAATCAAAGGTAAGTTTTTTCTGGGATTGTTCGCGTACGTTTTACACGCCCCGCAACCGCTGAAAATATTACAAAATAAATAAAATACCAATTTTATAGTTTTTAGAATAAATTTCTTTATTTGTTTATATTTCTTTTTTTATTTTCATTGTTGATTTAGCTTGCATACATGCTTGCGTATCTCTAAGTCATGATCAGTTATCGGATGCTAGGGTCTTAATGGTTTTATTTTCTTTATATTATTGTGTCTGTGTGTCGGTTTATATTTAGTTGTTATTTAAATTAATACGAATTCTTTTTACATAATATTATTTATATCATATTATTTAAATTAGGTTCATATATATTTTTGCATTAAATTTAGTTTTGTTTTTTCTCTGGGTTAGGGAATTTGCATTTTATTTTTATTTTTGTTTTTTTTTTTTCTCATTTGCATTAATTTAATTAAATTTTAGTTTACAAATAGCATAAAACTTACAAATATGATTTCTATTATAATATTTAGGGGGTTTTATTATTAATTAATAATATTGTTATTGTAATTCTTATATAAATGATCGCTTGTTATGGTTATATATTTCTCTTAAGGATTTTTTTGTTGTAAGTCTTACCACATAAACGTAATTATTTTTTTTAATTAGTTTGGCTATATAAAAAACGCATATTTAGCTAAATGAAAATTTGCAATTGATTTCGTTATTTTTTATATATTATTTTATTTTATTTGAAATTGTTTACAAAATGAATAGATTAATAAAAAAAGTATATGCAACTTGATTGGATATTATTTTTTTCTTTTGTGGTTATCTTTCACTCATTAAATAAGCACTTTAATTGCTGGCAAATCAAAAAATTATTATTTTTTATTTGTTTTTGTATTTGTATATATGTATTGCCTTAAAATGACTTATAGTTATTTTAAATATATTTTTTTTTTTATATTTTTTCTTAACTTAGGAATTCTAGTGTTTTGTGTCACTACAGTCGTTTTTTGTATTTTATTCTAAGCATTTTATTTATTTTTTTTTTTTTAGAATAAAATCTAAATAAATATTCCAAAGTATTGAGGAGGTTTGGAGACTTTTACATATTGGAAAATCGTAATTTTTTTTTTAATCATTACATTTATTTAGAGATTTCATTCTATTGCACTTTGCTACAACATTAAGCCTTTTTTAAATAATTAGATTCTAGACCCGATTCTTGTTCTATGAAAATGCGAAAAAATGCAGGTGTTTGCTATTACAAAAATTTTTTTTTAATTTACTAAAGAAATGTTTAATATTTTCTACTAAAATTGGTAACCAATAGAATACGAAAGGGCTAATTCGACTAAATAAGTCATTTATGAGCGTATGAACTAGTGATGGAGCGATTACAAATCTAGTTCAATTTATACGCCGCAGGAGCATAATAATTTTGCACGATTGAATCAGAAATTGATGGGGTTATACGAAGAAGTGGACCTGCATAATTTTTTGTCATAGGCTGTAATTCCGATTCCGAACTTTAAATACGAAATTTGAAACAATTCCGTTGAATAATGCTACTAATATCAAAATACCAAATATAGGAAGGTACCGTTATATAGGGGATATATATGGTGGACCTATATAGAAAATTCTTTCCAGGGGGTAAAGTACTCAAAAGGAACTCATTGTGTGGGTAAAATAATGAAAATATGGAATATAGGGAGGTACCGTTATATGGTGTATATAAGAGATCGCGGACCCATGTAGACAATTCGTTTCCAGGGAGTAACGTACTCAGAAGAAACTCCTTGTGTGGATTTTGAGACAATTTCATGGAAAAATGTAACTAAAACCATGAAAATTCCGAATATTGGGAGATACCGTTATATAAGGGATAAACGATATCGTGGACCTATATAGATAACTATCTATCCAGAGGGCAAAGTACTCACAAAATACTGATCTGTGCAATTTTAGCTTCCTATCTTAATTCGTTTTGACTCTAGCGTGATTACAACAGACGGACAGACGGAGGGAGAGACAGGGCTAAATTGTCTTAGAATTTTACGAGGATCAAGAATGTAAATACTTTGTTAGGTCTAAAATTATTATTTTGATGAGTTACAAACGGAATGACGAACTTAATATAGGGAGAGATGAAAAAACTACAACCAACTTCAAACTGCTGTCATTTCTAAGCCACTCGTCCGATAGCTGTTAAAATTATTCCAGTGATTATTTTTATTCATTCATTTGTTTTACTCATTATATTGTTTACAAGCGCACAATTTTCCAGAAAAAAAGTTATTCGTGATGGAATTCAAGCGTGATAGTGTGATTTCTTTATATTTGGCTGGAAAACCACAAGTGGCTATCGTTAGAGCACTCCAGAATTTAAATGTGAATAAATCTTTTGTGTCTCGTACCATCGCTCGTTACCGTAATACTGGTAGCGTAGCCCGACGTCAATAAAGTGGACGGAAGAAAACAGCAACATCAGCAGAAATTGTTCGAAAAGTAAAGAAGCGACTTGATCGCCACCCACGTCGCAATTGCCGAAAAATGGCAAATATTTAAAAAATTAGCTCGGGGTAAAACCATTGAAATTCCAAAAAGTGCTTGAACTTACACCTCAACAGAAAGAAAATAGATTCAAAAGAGCTAAGGAGTTGCTTCGCTTGGCTGAAGTGAAGTGGTGAACTGCAGAATTTGGTTTTCTACGATGAGAAAACATTCGTTGTCCAGCAGTTTGTAAAAATAAACAAAATGATCGTGGCCACCCGAACTCAAGCGCCTTCGGTTGGCCACCCGAACTCAAGCGCCGGCCATAGTGATGGTGTGGGCCGCCATAACGGCCGATGGTCGCTCTCCGCTCTTATAAATCGACTGTGGCATCAGAATAAATACCGTATATTATCGCGAAAATATTCTGGAGGGTGTATTAAAGCCTTGGACACGGAAACATTTAGACCGCAGACCTTGGACATTCCAAGAAGACTCAGCACCCGCCACTCAAGAATGGTTACACAATGGCCACCAACATCTCTGGATACCAAGCCGATGGACTATTGTGTCTGGAGTATTTTGGAAAGTAAGGTTGGCACTAAAAAATACCAAAGTGTCGATCACCTCAAGCAAGCGCTTCGCCGGGAATGGAATGCAACATTAGGACAGCGCGTGACGGTTTCATTGGCAGTTTGAAGGTTATAATTCGTGCCAAAGGTGACCAATTCGTACAAATTTAAACTTATTCTAAAATTTGGTATTTCCGAAATTGTTGCTTTCATTCAATAAAATTTAAAAAAAAAAATAAAAATTATGGCATTTGACTTTGTTGCAATTTTTTATATCACTCTGTATTTATAGTAAGTTCGTAAATTATCATCAAATTAGTTAATTGCTGCTAATGGCTGTCCATTTCAAATTTCATAAAGCAAGAATCGGTCCAAGGATTTTAACTAAAAAATTATGTTTCTTTGATTGATAGATCGTGAAGAAATCTAGATACACAAAAATGTTTATATAAAGTCCAAATTATTGAATTAAAAACAAACATTTCGTGGCGAATGGATCGGATAATCCATAAATCACAATAAATGTTACGTATGTTTCCCATAGTCAAATTTATTGTGATTGGCTATTTATCACGGTTAAACAATCTTAATTTGTAAACATACTTTATATAAAAACAAAAAGTAGTAAAATGAAAATTAAAGATAAATATAACTTCACCAATGCAATTATATTATAAAGATTTTTAAATATTGAATTTCAAGTGGGTCCCTAAGTAACATTTATTTATATTCCAAAAATTTATTAATTTAGGTTTTAATCCATATATGTTTTTATTTTTATAGTACAATGCGTGCTACAGTTAGAAGCTAAAAAAACATATGTTTTGAAGTCGAATACTTCTTGAGAAATATTAAAATTAAATTTATAGACAAACTAGTGTTGGTATTTATAATTGCAATTATTTTTTTATTTAATACATGTATATACACCACACACAATCAGTTTTAGATATATTTACATTGTTAGTTTTTAAATAAATAAGACAATAACTGAAAATTAAAAATATGATGTAAATTGAGCAAGCATAAATGGAATTAAATTCCATAACTATTTTGATACCCTCTCTCCATAGGACTAGAAGTAAGTTACCTTCCTGTAGTCGGAAGATATAGAAGATAAACCAGGGTAGATGTTCTGGTGGTAATCCTTTTATATAAACAGAAAAAAACGTAAATGTCTTAAAAGTTCCATAGAGAATTGACTAAAAGAACCGACTTGAAAAGAAAAATGTTTCCATCAATTTGTGTACGTATAAATGGACCTTTCCAAAATTGGTCTTCTTCTAGCCACTAAATAGTAACGGTGAAACGCCTCGCATACTGGTTGGATGGTTGCGACTTCATTAATAGCTCAACTCAAAGGTAAGAGAGCCCGCTTTGTTTTTATTTCATAACTGCGTCAAATAACAAGGGAGAAGCCGTACGCCGTCCAATTGCTTTGAATTGTACTGTCAATACTGACAGGCATATACGAAGACGAAATTTTTTTTGCATAGACTGTAATACCCATTACCAACTTCGAATATGAAATTTGAAACAATTCCACTGAATAATGTTTCTAACATCATCAAAATACCGGATGAAGGGAGGTACCGTTATATAGGGGCTATACGATATCGTGGATCAATATAGATAATTCTCTTCCAGGGGATAAAGTACTCACAAGGAACTCCTTGTGTGGATTTTCATACAATTCCGTCGAAAAATGTGGCTAAAATCATCAAAATACAGAATATCGGGAGGTTCCGTCCTATGGGGGACATACTATATCGTGGACTTATGTAGACAATTCCCTTCCGGAGGGTCGAGTACTTATATAGAGAACACCTTGTGTAGAATTTAAGTCAATGCCATTGAAAAATGTGGCTAAAATCATCGAAATGCCGAATATCGGGGGTACCGTTATATGGGGGCTGTACGATATCGTTTACCGATATAGATAATTCTTTTCCAGGGGATAAAAAACTCACAAGGAACTCCTTGTGTGGATTTTCAGACAATTCCGTTGACAGACAAAAACAACAGACAAAACACAGATATGTGCAAAATTTCTTAATTCGTTTTGAATGAAGCGTGATTACAACAGACAGCCAGACGGACATCGCTAAATCGCCTTAGAATTTTATGTTGATCAAAAAAAAAAAAAAAAAAAAAAAAAAAAAAAATATATATATATATATATATATATATATATATATATATATATATATATATATATATATATATATATATATATATGTGTATATATATATATATATATATATATATATATATATATATATATATATATATATATATACACATATATATATATATATATATATATACTTTGTAGAAAAACAGCAGGAGTAAGGTACAGATTGCCAACAATGTTCTCCATCATGTTTGGCCGAATAACCCATTAAAATAACTCATTACTAATTTCTCGATCCTCAATAACTAATTATTTCAGGTGGCATGTCAAAAATTGATTTGGAAGAAACCTATTATTAGGCAATGAACATTTGGGTAGATTTGTTTGCAGCCGCGAATCGACAAAATCTTACAGGGTGAGATGAAAAAACTGCAATCAACTTCAGACTGCTGCCATTTCTAAGCCACTCGTCCGAAAGCTGTTAAAATTATTCCAGTGATAGCTCATTAAATATTTTGTGTCTTGAATACATCTTTTGTGTCTCGTACCATCGGTCGTTACCGATACTGGTAGCGTAGCCCGACGTCAAGGAAGTGGACGGAAGAAAACAGCAACATCAGCAAAAATGGTTCGAAAAATAACAAGCGACTTGATCGAAACCAGCGTCACAGTGGCCGAAAAATGGCTCGTGAGCTAAACATATCGCAATTTGGCAAATATTGAGAAATGAGCTCGGCCATTGAGCCATTGAAATTCCAAAGAGTGCAAGAACTTACACCGCAACAGAAAGAAAATAGACTCAATAAAGCTAAAGAGTTGCTTCGCTTTGCCGAAAGTGGTGAACTGCCGAATTTGGTTTTCTCCGATGAGAAAACAATCGTTGTCCAGCAGTTTGTAAACAAACAAAATGATCGTGTTTACTTGCCAAAGAGGTCAGCTGAAAATGTGCACCTTCGGTTGGCCACCAGAACCCACCCAAGCGCCGGCCATGTGATTGTGTGGTTGCTCTCCGCTCGTATTAATTGACCGTGGCATCAGAATAAATACCGAATATCGTGAAAATATTTTAAAGCATTAGGCATGCAAACATTTTGGCCGCAGACCTTGAACATCCCAACAGGACTCAGCACCATCGCACTCAGCACGCGCCATCCAAAAATGTTTACAAAATAAGGCCCCCAATGGCCCCCAAAATATCCGGATACCAATCCGTTGGACTATTGTGTCTGGAGTATTTTGGAAAGCAAGGTTGGCACTAAAAAATAGCAAAATGTCGATCACCTCAACCAAGCGCTTCGTCTGGAATGGGCCAAAATACCGCAGAGCAACATTCGTGCAACGTGTGACGGTTTCATTAACCGGTTGAAGGCCATAATTTGTGCCAAAAGTGACCAATTCGAACAAATCTAAACTTATTTTAAAATTTGATGCTTTTTCCGACATTTTTGCTTTCGTTCAATAAAATTAAAAAAAATGTAAAAATTATGGCGTTTGAGCTTTTTGCAGTTTTTTTATCTCACCCTGTAGTTGTGAATTTTTAGGGATTATACAATTTTGTTATCGCTAATTTCTTAGATATTTAAGAAATATTTTTGAAAAGATATATTCAACGATTTTGAAAGTATATATTTATGGATTTTAGGGAAGTATTTTTGAAGGGTTATTATAGTTTTTAAGGAATATTTACGTAACAATTCACTTGGATTTTTTTTAGTTTGGAAAATAAATCCATTAAGTTTTCGAATAGATAGAGAACATTTTTGTGGTTTTAAGGGCTTGGTCCAGAGCCAAATTCATGGATCTTTAAAGAAAGCAATTTTAAAGGCCTGTAAGAGTTATATTGCAAAGAATGTTTTTTAAATTTTGTAGGTTTTAAGGGTTTGGTTCAGAGCCAAATTCATGGATCATTAAAGAAAGAAATTTTGAAGGCTTGTCAGAGTTATTTTGCAAAGAATATTTTTAAGGACTAATCGCAGCAATGATCTCGTTTTTTAAGGGTCATGTTTTGAAGTCTTGTCAGTGCTATTTTCGTGAATTTATTAGGGAATATAATTTGAAGCATTTTTTGCTTTCATTCAATAAAATTTAAAAAAAAATGTATAAAAATTATGGTGTTTGACTTTGTTGCAGTTTTTTTATATCACCCTGTAAATCTACAAATATAACTTGATTATGATTTCGTTAGTTGATCGCGTTCAAACAAACAGGAAACATAACCCGCATAGAAATTTTACCAGATATTTAGATGAGAAAACTGAAAAACATCGTCCAATAAACATTTAAAACCCATGACAAAAAAAAACATTCCCAGCTTCTTGTCAATAACAAGCCGATAAGAAAGAAAGGGGAAGAGCTTTGGCCTTTCACAGCAGCATTCCCTTGTCATACCACTTCATTACTTGTTGCTTTCATTGCGAATGGGGGGCAAACACATTCAATTTCAAACCTAATGTTAAGAAATACTCAAAAGACAAGGGTAATTTGTTTGTTTTTATATATTATTTTATTTGTTTTTTAAAGTTTCAATTTCAATATTGTTGTGTTTTTTTAATTATTATTATTTTATTGTTTATTTGTATATAATTAAAACCATATTAACTTTAGACTTGCTCAGAGAGATAGTGGGAGAGAGAGAAAGAGAAAAAAATTAATAATAAACAAAACTCACACAAATTTTCAAAAGAAAAATAATAAAGAAATAACGAAAATAAAATCAATAATAATCTCTACTTCTACTGTGTTTTTAGATGGGGGCTTGGTTTGGTTGGTAGATGGATACAAATTCCTTGCTAATTGTTTTGTTTCCCGCTGGATTTATCTACCCATTAGATTTTAAACATTTTGTTTGTTTTATAAGCATTGAAAGAGTTCTTAATTTTTCCATATTTTATTCAAATATAATTTAGATTAAAAGCATTTTGGGTATCTTTTTGTTAAGCAGTTGTGTTTTTCATTTTTTGTTTTCATTACAAACCCCAAAATACTTTTGTCCATTAGTTTGCCTTTTGTTTATATTTATATAAAGTTTGCTTGGATTTTATATATGTTGTTGGTTTTTGTCTAGTAAATAGTAGTAGGTTTTACTTGTTTGTTCCTTTTTCCCACTTGTTTGTTGTTGTTGTAGTAGTATTAAATAAGTTTTTTTGAACTTAGTGTAAAATTTCTTTTTTTTTTTAGTAGGGTGTTTTTTCAAAAGTGTTTTGTTGGTTTCATTTTTAGAATTGTTTATTGGTTTTTTTGTTTTTCTTCTCCTTTTTCTTATCTTTTATATTTTATAAACTAATATTAATTAATTAATAATAATGATAATTAATTACATTAAAAAGAGCTTGGTTTGCATTATTTCCATTTTCTGTTTTTGTTTTTTTTTTTTCCTTCTTTTTCTTTTCATTATATAAACATTTAAAAACTATATTAAAAAGAAATCGCGTGTAAGTGTAGGTGTCGGTGTGTATTGAGTTGTTTTTTTTTTTTTTTTTTTTTTTTTTTGATTTTTTCAAGAAAAGAATAAAAATTAAATCCTATATAATTTTTTAATAATAATTCCTTTTTATATCGAGTTTTGTTGTTTAAAGCAAAAATTACCGTTGTTTTTCTTTTACTAAATTTTCTAAATAAGAAAAGTAATTTTCAAAAGAACAAAAAAAAAAAAAAAATAATAATCTATGTTAAAAAAAAACTGCAGCAGCACTTTACTTCTTCAATATGTTTTGATTTGTTTTTAAATAATTTTAAACTACTACACCATTTTCAAATGTTATACAAAAAAATATATATTTCACTTCTAAATTGTAAATTATCGTGTTAAAAAACAAAGACTTGATTTGAAAGTTATGAAAGTTTTAGATATTGAAGTTGAATTTAAATAATTCGAACGAATGTTTCCAGAATATTTTTTTTGATTATACAATTTTTCCAAAGGGATTTTAAAATAGTTTGAATCAAAAATTGGATTTTGGCGTATATTTATTTCGAGTTTTAAAATGAATATGCAGCGGTTTGGGTACACTTGGAGTTGTTATCCACTCGAAATACAAACAGGGTTTTCTCGATAAAAATTATTACTTGGCTTGGTAATTCATTACAAACTACACTTGAAATCTTAAAAATCGAAGTTTGTTCAAATTTCGAAAATAACAATTGGCAATAAAGGTGGTAGCCAGAATCCATATTTGAAACCATTTCGATATTAAACAAAATAGCAATGTGGGTTTTTTTTTAAGTAGATGAAGTTAAAAGGATTTATTTGGAGTTATCCAATTGAAATCCAAACAGGGTTTCTCGTTAAAATTAAAATTACTTGGCTTGGACGACAACTTATTTGAAGAATGAATTTGAACTTAAATTTGAGTAATTCATTACAAATTCACTTGAAACCTTAAAAATCGAAGTTTGTTCAAATTTCCAAAATAACAAGGTAGCCAGAATCCATATTTGAAACCATTTCGATATTAAACAAAATAGCAATATGGGATTTATTAAATAGATGAAGTAAAAAGGATTTATTTTGTTTTGCATATATTTATTTTGAAATATTTGAGTATCGAAATCTAATTTCCATCATATTTCCCGACAAAAGTTCGGCATCACTTTGAGAGGACTTGGAAATCCTGGCAAAGAAACTTCTACAGCAAAGTTTGTTGTGTAACATTTAAATTAAACTTCAATTCTCAAAAGATGGCCAACTGAACAACAATTACTTGATATTGGGTAGAAGCACTGCAGCAAATCTATTAAAATTGAAGAACATTTTTTTTGTTTAATTTCACAATTTCAAATATTTACTGGCAATCCCTAATTTCCAAAATTCCATAGCAATTTATTTAGATTGAAATTCTATAAATTTTTAAGAAAATTTCCCAAAATTTATAGATTTTCACAACTTTAAAAAAAAATGAAATTTTTATCATTTACGTTATTTTTTTTACTTTCTTTTACAAAATCACCAAAGAAATTTGTTGAAATAAAAATAGATCTTCACATTTCAATTAAAAAAAAATAACCGCAGCAGTTTATTGGGAAAATTTTTCGAAATTTTATTTGTGAAATATCGTTTTAGTGTATAACATCTGAAAATGGTGTAGAGAACAAGTATAGAGAATTTGCTTTTGTTTATAGAATATCCTACTAATTATATGTATATATAAGAAAGAAAAAAATATTAACGTCTTAAATATTAAATTTTTCTCATATATTATTATTATTAATTTTATCCCTTAAAATGTGTGTGTGTTTGTTTGTTTCTATGTAATGTATTACTCTAACTTGGTTCTATACAAGAAAAAAATCATAATAATTATAATAATAAAAAATAAAAATATATATGTTGTTTTCCCTTTTCGATATTTGTTGAAATTGTTTATTTTTTTATATATAATTAAAAACAAAAAAATAATAATAGTAATAATGAAAACTAAAGCAAAAAAATTCTACTACAGAAAAAACGCTAATTGCAAATATATTTATATATGTAGGTAGGTAGGTAGATTGGTAGGAGGTGTAATAATGGTTTTAGGCGTTTGTGTTGTATGTGTTTTTGTTTGGATTGCAAATGAAAACTAAACATTATTCCATTAAAAAATTTATTTAGAGAAGACAACTTAATTATTTTTCTTTTTGGTTATTTTCTTCTTGATTTTTTTTCTTTTAAATAAAACAAAATAAGAAACTTCAATCAATTTTAATTATTAAATATAAAAAATTATGTGTGTGTGTCGTCTGCTTGTGTGTGTATAGAGAAGTAATGGTTGTGGTGGTGGCTATGGTTGTTTGCTGGCTTGTTGTGTGGTGGAGTAGGAGAGCTATTGCAGGGGGTATTTTTTCATGTATAATTTTCCAGTTTTTTTTTTAATTTTTTTCTTTTTTTTATCTTTAAATTAGTTGTTTCTGTTTCTTCTTTTAGTGTTTGTTGTTGTTTTTGTATTTTTCTCCGTTTTTTGCTTTCAGTATTATTTAATATATTTTTATTATATGTATATTTAATATTTATAAGTTTTTGTGTTTTCTGTTGTTTTTGTTTTTCCTTCCTTCTTTTTTATATTTATATATAGATGTATGTATAAGAATTATATTATTATTATAAAGTGGTTTAAAGATGATGGCACAAAAGTTCAAATTTTTTGTATTTTCTCGCCAACGACTACCGGATTATTGCGTCTGATCTCTTGGGCTCCGTGTTCCCGATAATCAAATGTGCAGTTGTGCTTATCGCTGTATCGATGGACAGCACAGTAAAGACCACCGCATCGGCAAAGGAAACCTGTTGAAAAAAGGGGGGAAACAATTAATATTAATTGGAATTATTAAAAAAAAAATTATATAAAAAAACATTAAATTAATGTGGATATAAAAAATTAGCAACAGTGAAGGCGATATTAAGTCATTAAAAGGACGAAGAAAAATTATTTTTCGTAACAGGACATTCAAACTATCATTGATTGGGGGATGGCGTTAAATGGGGGCCATATAAAAAAAATGAAAATTTTGTGTGTTCCACCTCTTAAGATTTCTAAATATTGAACTGGTGGCATTTCAGCTAAAAGGTATGGTCAGAACCTCAAACAAACATAAAATCAGTGGTTACCACCAATGGGGTTTTTTTGTCAAAAATTTGAAGCGACGTTGAAAGTTTATCGGGGAGTGTATGTAGGCTGAGATAAAAAAAATGCGACAAAGTTCTCATCGGAGAAACTCCCAAATTCGGCAGTTCACCACTTTCGGCCAAGCGAAGTAACTCTTTAGATATTTTCAGTCTTTATTCTTTCTGTTGCGATGTAAGTTCTTGCACTTTTAGAAATTTAATGGCTTTACCTCGAGCTCATTTTTCAATATTTGCCGAATGGAATATTGCGATATGTTCAGCCCACGAGCCATTTTTCGGCCACTGCGAAGCAGGTTTCTATCAAGACGCTTCTTTACTTTTCACGCTTCAATTTTTTTTTTTTTTTCGGAAAATTCTCACCAAAATGCTTTTGTACTCTTGCAAACAATATAATGAGCTGTCACTGGAATAATTTTAACAGCTGTCGGACGAGTGGCTCAGAAATGACAACAGTCTGAAATTGGTTGCAGTTTTTCATCTCACCCTGTATATGTGATATCAAATATGGCACCTTTAAGGGAAATTTTGATCCTATTCAAGAGTTGTTTTTAAGACATTAAGTTTTCCAATTTCCTTCCTATGTCGGCTTGATAGTTCCCTTTGACCTTGGCTAAATTTTCTAAAATGCCTTAAATGGCTATGGAGGAGTTCTGCCAGTTCTATTGTAGGAATAGAGAATTGCTCTGGCCTACATATAGCCTCTTCTTTCTTGGAATATATTATCTCTATATAGTGTTCTCTTCTGCAATTTTTAAGGATAGAAAAAAATCGGCATTTCCAAGTTTTTGTTATTAGAAAACAGCAGCTACAAATTCTTATAGATATTCTCCACCATGAGTTCTATATAGAGACGATATGTGGTCATTTTCAGAAGCTGGGGATACTTTCTTTAACTGCTTCTTGATTTTATTAAAAAAAAAATATTAAAAAAGAAAGAATTTTTCCATGATGCTATTAAACCTTCTTCCTTTTATCTATTTATATTCCTTAGAAATGTCTCTTCGTCTTTCTTCATATTTAATTTTTCATATCCAATAGTTGTTGAATTCTTATATCCGGATCTCTACAATACTGGTAATACGTACCTGTCAAGCCCACTTTCTTGCGACATTCGGAGCAACGGTTCTTTTTCTTTTTAGAATCTTTGTCATCTTCCTTGTCTTTATCTTCTTCGGCTGGTTCGGTGGAAGTTGATGGACCGGCGGATGCGGCTGTTTCGCTGCTAGTTTTGGCTGAATTTTCTTCATTTATTTTCTGCAACAAAAAAGAAAATAAAATTTTTGATAAAAATTGTATATACAAGAAAATGGAAGATTATAGGAATATATCCCTTCTAGGGATAAAAGCATCTGTTCTGGGTTTTCTAAAAGTCATAAATTGCAAGGCAATGAAAATCTGATTTGTATTGGTATTACCTTTATATAAAACAAACCAGAAATAATAGATTAATATATGGTTCAATTTTTAATACTATTCATATTATATCAATTAATATTTTTCCTTATAAATATCCAAGGTTTATACATTTGTGGCCATATTGGTTTTGTATTATAAATGGAAGATTAAATTAATAAATAAATTCAGTTGCCATTGATTGGTATTGAAAGAAAATCTTTCCTTCGCTTCATTTTCGAATCTATAAGATGCAATTCATGCAACAATATTGTAAAAAAATTAACCTTAAATTCCTTTTCGATTTCATTGAAAAATTGTCCAACGCTTCTATAATGAATGAATCACTGGGCAATTAAATAGTAATAAATACTATCAACAAAAAATATGACAAGCTATACCTCATCAACCCTTCTCCCGCTGCTGTCTTGTCCACATGCTGCCCTTTTTTGACCATTAGAAGAATCCATTGAAACGAAATACACAAACTGTTTTAAAGAAATTCTTTCATCATCATCATCGTCGTCGTCGTCGTCGTCGTCGCCACCAAACAAAGAAAAAAAACGGCGAAGAACCACTTTTCAACATTGAGGGACAAGAACAAAAATCATCACAAGTCACGAGTTATTTACAAAACAAATGGACGACAGACAACATGGTTGCTTTTTTCAGGCGGTGCCAACAAAATTGAAAGAAAGGCAGAATGTACATATTTTTTTAAATGTAAATTAAATTGGCATCAGAGCAGAAGCTGTAGTATGAATAAAAACAAACGCACGATTTTCGAAAAGAAATAAAGGCAAAAAAACGAAAAGAAGAAATCAAACAGAAGCTAATTTTGATTTGTTAATCAATTAAAAAAATATATTTTTTGTTTGAAAGCGACAAAGATATTGGAATAACAATGAGCAGAACAAAGTTTATTCAAAATTTGAAAAACAAAAGCTTTGAAAACATCTGAGAAGATAAAATGTTTAAAAAATGGTTATAGGAATAATATGAACAGGGTGAGAAGGAAATAACTGCAACCAACTTCAGACTGCTGTCATTCCTAAGCCACTCGTCCGACAGCTGTTAAAATTATTCCAGTGACAGCTCATTATATTGTTTACATGCGTACAAAATCATTTCGGTGAGAATTTTCAAAAAAAAAGTTATTCCTGATGGAATTCAAGCGTGATAGTGTGATTTTTTATATTTGAATAAATATTTTGTGTCTTGTACCAACGCTCGTTACCGTGATACTGGTAGCGTAGCCAAACGTCAAGGAAGTGGACGGAAGAAAACAGCAACATCGACAGAAATGGAGTGACTTGATTTAAACCCGCGTTGCAGTGGCCGAAAAATGACTCGTGATCTGAACATATCGCAATATTTCATTTGGCAAATATTGAAAAATAAGCTCGGACTAAAGCCGTTGAAATTCCAAAAAGTGCCAGAACTTATACGGCAAAAGAAAGAAAAGAGACTCAAAAGAGCTAAAGAGTTGCTTCGCTTAGCAGACAGTGGTGAACTGCCGAGTTTGGTTTTCTCCGATGAGAAAACATTCGTTGTCCAGCAGTTTATAAACCAACAAAATGATAGTGTTTACTTGCCAAAGAGGTCTGCTGAAAATATGCACCTTCGGTTGGCCACCATAACTCTAGGACCGGCCATGGTGATGGTGTGGGCCGCAATAACAGCC
This sequence comes from Musca domestica, assembly GCF_030504385.1. NCBI lineage: Eukaryota > Metazoa > Arthropoda > Insecta > Diptera > Muscidae > Musca > Musca domestica. The sequence goes on along the minus strand of NW_026712114.1, from coordinate 33,871,731 downwards.
GATGGTCGCTTTCCGCTCGTATTAATCGACCGTGGCATCAGAATAAATACCGATTATTATCGAGAAAATATTCTGGAGGGTGTATTAAAGCATTGGGCACGCTCCATTTTTGCCGCATTCCAGGGCTCAGCACCATCGCACTCAGCACGCGCCACCCAATAATGGTTACAAAATGAAGTTCCTCGCTTCATTCTTCATGGCCACCAAAATCTCCGGATACCAATCCGTTGGACTATTGTATCTGGAGTATTTTGGAAACGCAAGGTTGGCACAAAAATACCAAAGTGTCGATCACCTCAAGCGAGCACTCCGCAAGGAATGGGCCAAAATACCGCAGAGCAGCATTCGGGCAGCGTATGAGGGTTTCATTGGCCGTTTGAAAAACATAATTCGTGCCAATTCGAACAAATCTAAAATTATTCTAAAATTTGATGCTATTTCCGACATTTTTTTGGGAATCACAAACGAAATGCTATCCTTAATAGGATATCCATTTTATGATTAAGGAGGAGCTTGAAACGAAATAATAATCTAAATACCAATTACCCTTTTTCGGGAAGATGAAGGTTGTTCGTTTTCATTTTCCAAACTCCCTTTTTGAAGGGAGTAATTTGCAATTGCCCCCTTTGCTAAAGATGAAGCGGTTTTAGAATCCTTTTCTTGTTCGACATTTGTTTCCCTAGATTCCTTATCTTTCGATTTCTTAACCTTTTTCGTTGCATCATTGCTTTTATTTGATTTCTTTTTGCCAACCATGCTGTCAAAAGCAACACTACGCAAATGTACACGGGGTTGAGTTTGTAAAACGGGTGATGTTATCAAACTATTATCTTCGACCTGTTGGTTATAGATATTGAAATTAGTTGTAAATTCTCGTAACAAATGCTTTGGCACGTTTATGGGTTTTATGGCTTTGTTTTCCAAATCAAGGGGGAGTCGTTTTAAAGATGTACTGGCGGCAGTAGCAGAATTTGTGGCTTCTGTTACTTCGTCACCAGATATGTTGTTATTACTTGTTATCACTCCCGTGTGAGGTTTTGTAAAAAAGTTATATTTCCTTTTGAAAATTGATTTCGATTTGTTTGAATTTTGTGGATCAGATGATGGCTGATGATCATCGGCGGCATTCGCAATAGTTTCTGTTGCAGTATTTTCAATTTGATTACTCCTTGGACTGGAATTTTTGTGGATCAAGTTTGAAATATTATTTCCGTTTGAATTTCTGTTTGGTCTTTTAACGGTCACCACTTCAATATTATCGCTGGGCCTCTGACCCTTGGGAGGAGTAGATAGAATTTTTGCCGCCTTCACAGCCAAAGAGGGATCTAATTTTCGATTGGAATTGAGAAAATATTTAATCTTCAAATTCACTCGCTTGCTTTTTTCTTTTCCAATTGAACTGGAACAAGAGGAGTCCGCAGATGATTTTAAAATCTTTTGCAATTTTTCTTTTAAATTCTTTGAGGATGATGGTTGTTGCTGTTCTGCTTCTTGCGAATTAGTTACTGGTGGTGAGATATTTGTTTGCTCTGAATCATTATTTGCCATAATCAATGATGATACCGAAAAGGGAAGATAGATCTAGGCGAAACTTAATTCCCAAAAAAAATTAGTTGGTTTTTGGAATTTTGAAGTAGAAGAAATTTGTTAAAAAAATACTGACAGTATTGACTTAAAAGACAAAGCCAAGGGACATGACAAATTTCGGAGGGGCCTGTGTCTTGGAAGGTACAATGAGAATTGAGATATGGCCTTGAAATTTAAGGAATAATTTTTAGAAGACTAAATCTTTAAAGAAATATTTAAAAAACGAGGAATTATATGATATTGTTCTAAAATACTTCTTTGAAGATTCGCTGACTTCCAAGGCTATTTTGGAAGAGAAGACTATTTTTTGAAGACATATCAATTTAAAGCACGTATTTTTAGGGATGTTTTTTTAGGTATTTCCAGGACTAAACTGCGGAAAGCTTACAGAAGTGTTTTTATAGCAATTTTTTGAAGGTTATTTAAAGCTAAAAAGCGTCTCTTAAAGTATAGTGTCAGGATTATGTTTTGAAGGGGTATTAGGTTTTAATACGTACAGAATATTTTTGACAAGTATGTTACTTCCATCGCTTTTGAGGAAATAGTTCTTAAAGAGAGTTCAAGACTGAACCGTAGCTTTTTAAGAAATATGTATTCTTAAAGAGCGTTTAGGGTTAAACTTTGTCTCTGTAAATACGAAATTCTTCGATCTGGCAACCCTAATTCTATCTCCTAAATTTCGAGTCGATCCACAAGCTTTGCTTTTGTTTGTGTCGCTCAATTACTCAAAATGTCCGTTTGTGTCCTATCTGTGGCTTTTCAATTTTCCTTTTTCCTCAATAAAATCACTTGTAAACCAACCTACAATCAGAACTGTTGTTATTGGTAAGCGCCGTTCAAATTTTGCAATTTGAATTCCAAATAAAGAACCATAATTGTTCTTTTCCCCAACATCAAACTTATTCCATTGTTTTATTTCTTTTTCTTCCATTTTTTCAATCCCAAACCGAGAGGAAAATATTTCTACTCCAAGGAATATTTTTCTGTCCACAAACAGCAGAATAACAATCCAGCATTTTCTAGGAAAATACCCACAACTTTGGCATTTTCATTTGGTCCTGTTCGAACCGGATTTTATTGCTGTTTTAATTTCCATTTTTCATCTAAATTCAAGGTAAGTTTGTGCTTATATTATCCAGTGAACGTCAATAGTGCATAAAAAAAAGAAACACATTAAACTTGAGTGCGTTAGTCAAAGTGTGTTTTGCCGTCGGCAATTTGATTTTTTCTTTTCTATCTAACGCACAGTGTTTCTATTTAGATTTCGAAAATTATTAATTTTTTCAGTATAATTTCGAATAATTTCAAATCCAATATTAAATATTCCCATAATTCTCCATATTTTTCTAAGATTTTAATAAATAAAGTGAAGAGATATTTCATTTATTATTTCAATTTTCAATAATATAAATTCCTATTTAATTTTCTTATTCGCCTATTTCTTAACTCGCGACAGTGTGTTTTCTTCTCATTTTTTTCCTTTTCGTTTTGCCGCGAAAATATTGCATTTTTTCTATTATCCATCGCTGTTGTTTTTTTTTTCATTATTATTGTTGTTGTTGTAAGAGAACCCTCGCTGAATCTCTTCAACAACATCAATACCTACATACAGTCACTCATATTTCCACTTGTTGTTGAGTCGTTCGTTCGCTCAGCCAACACAAGCAGCGCTCTGTTGTGTCATTCCACTCAACAGTGATCGGTTATTTTTCTGTTGGTGTTCTCTTCGCTTGTACGTGCACCCTACCGTCGTTCCGTTTATATGGTCGCACTTTTCATAGTTTGCGACACATATTATTTTATATATTATTCGCACATATACCGGTGGGACTATTCAACCACCTTTGTTCCTCTTGGTATTTAGTGCATATTTTCGCCGCTAGGTGTCGCCCTGTATATAAGAAGGTAGCTGTGAAATAATTAATTTTCACATTTTTTCGGAAAATTTTTAAACTTTTTTGTGACTTTTGATATACTGTCCATATATTCGAGAAAAAAATTAGCCCTGGTCTATTAATAGTACATCCTGTTTCCGCCAGAGGTCGCTCGTGACATTGGAAAATATTCTTGAAAGTTTACGTTTATTCACAATTTCCCAATTGTCTTGCGAAAGGACATTCGATTTGGGTTATTTCAAAATACTTTCAGAGTTTTTTCGCTTGTTTTGGTTTTTAGTACTTCCTATCGCCGCTGGAGGTCGCTTTTCAAATAGAAAGTAGATACAAATTTTCCATTTTTCTCCGAATTTTGCCGAATTTTTCTGATTTTCGCCATATTTAAGCAGATATATTTCATATTTTCCTACTCTATATTCTTGAAAGGGCTGCAAATACTTAATTCTTTCCTTAAAGGGCATAGAGAATATCAACTTGTTTCAGATCTTTCTTCGATTTCTGAGAAATTATGTCGTTGGATTCCTTTATTCGTAACGCAGATCACCTAGTCGCATTTAATGCAGGTGTCAGCGATGGTAATATTCCTCTAACGTCATCCCAATTAATAAAAATTCATATTTCCGAGTTTAAGTCCCTATGGGAAACTGTGAAATCCTCATTTGAGCGATTCATGATCGATCGGGAAAATGAGGGGGATGAGGAAGATGGTGATGAAGATACTGCTTCTGAGTTGGAGACCTTCAAAGCTAAGTACAACAGTACGTACGTGACCTATTGTACATGTTTAGCCAAGTTGACTCAGCTTCTGGAGGATTTTCAGTCTCAAGCAGCTCCAAAAGAACCCACAACTTCTCCGCAATCATTACCATTCCAAAGTCCTACCTCTGTTATCCATCCCGATCATAGTTCAAGTTATTCTTTTAACATTCCACCATGCGACACCGAAGTCTTTGATGGAGATTACATGTCATGGCCAACATTCCGAGACATGTTCACGGCCGTGTACATCAAAAATTCCAGGCTCAGTCCAGTTGAGCGCTTATTCCATTTGACCCAGAAGACTAAAGGTGAAGCACGTGATATAGTCCAAAGAGCTCCCTTGACTAATCAAGGTTTCCAGCTAGCGTGGCAGAACCTATGTTCCCGTTTCGAAAATAAGCGCATTCTTGTGAATGGTCAGCTGAAAGTTTTATTCAATCTTCCGTTTTTAAAATCCGAATCAGCTAGTGCCATTAAGTCAATGCAACGTGATATCAACTCCTGTATTGATACACTTGCAATGTACGAGATCGATGTCAGAAGTTGGGATCCGATATTTGTATTTCTCTGTTCCAATCGTCTTCCAGACTCAACTCTGACCCTGTGGGAACAAGGTTTATCTGATAAAACAGCTATTCCAAAGTGGGTAGACCTTGACTCCTTTCTCACCAATCGGTATCGTACACTTGAGTCCGTTTCCGAGATGCGTAACCATCCAAAGTCTGATGAAAGTAAAGCGAAATCCATTTCACATTCAAAAGGTTCAAAATGCAGTTCATTCCAGACTAAAGTTTCGGTTCCGAAATGTCCATTGTGTGCGAATTCTTCACATATCATTCGGAAGTGTCCAAAGTTCATTGCCATGGACATAAGGCAGCGCACATCCGAGGTAAAGAAACAAGGTCTGTGCCTCAATTGTTTCTCGAAAACGCATCACGTACGAAATTGTACTAGCAAAAACAATTGCTTTGAGTGCCAAAAGAGACACAACACAATGCTTCATGTTCATGTCCATTCACCCACTCTTCCTTCCACCTCCAACAGTAATTCCACTTTGAACTCCAACTCTGTTCCATTCACTCCTAATTCCTCACAGTCCACTAGTTCTGGGAACGGAGTCATTCAATCTTGCTTCTCTGCAAGTTCAAGGGGAGTTTTATTGGGGACTGCGTTAGTAAATGTGCTACACCTGGGAGTCTCTTATCCAGCACGTGTTCTGCTTGATTCTGGATCTCAGGGAACCTTTATCTCCGAAAGATTTTTCAATAAATTAAAACTTCCATACCAGCGTACGAATGTGCAGATTTCCGGCCTTAATAATACCACTGCTGCTTCCGTTCGAAAATCATGTTCCTTAAATCTATGTTCAAGATTTGATAATTCCGTACGTGTCTCGGTCCAGGCATTTGTAGTTCCACATTTATCTGGAAACCTTCCGTCGCATACCTTGCCTCCTTCACTATTTTCTCTGCTTCCGAATATCAATCTTGCTGATCCACATTTCTACAAGAGCTCCAATATTGATCTGTTGATAGGCGGTGATTTCATTCCGGAAATCATGAGATCCGGACTAAAGCCTAATCTCTGTGATTCTTTAATCGGCCAAGAGACCATATTTGGATGGATCCTCACGGGTCCAATACCTACATCCACTCCGTCTCCATCATCCATAGTGATCTCCAATTTCTGCGAGATTTCTCTTGATAAAGAAATTAGTCGTTTCTGGGAGGTGGAGAATCTTCCAAGGAAAAGATTTTATTCCGAATCCGATGAACTTTGCGAGCGTCTATTCATGTCAACTACATCAAGAAATGAAGATGGCAGGTATATTGTTCGCCTTCCTTTCAAGGATGGATTTCCAGATACAATTCGTTTTGGACAATCCCGCCCAAGCGCTCTCTCACAGTTCCTTCGTAATGAGAATCGCTTAATCCGAAATCCAAAGTTGAAGAAAGAGTATGACCAGGTTCTAGACGAGTACATACAACTAAATCACATGAATTCAATTCAAGCTCCGAGCTGTAACAATGATTCCTTCCATTACTACATGCCTCACCACGCAGTTTTTAAGCCAGAAAGTTCGACCACTAAAGTTCGAGTGGTTTTTAATGCATCTTCTGCTTCTTCTAATGGTCGAAGTCTCAACGATCTTTTGCATACTGGTCCAGTATTGCAGAATGACTTGACCACGTTGATTCTCAAATGGCGATTTTTCCGATATGTGTTCAACGCTGATATCCAGAAAATGTACCGTCAGATCCTAGTTCATTCTGATCACACTCCATTCCAAAGAATAGTCTTCCGCAACCACCCAGGTGATATCATTCAAGATTTTGAGCTACAAACTGTCACATTTGGTGTCAATTGTGCTCCGTATTTAGCTATCCGCACTCTGCTTCGACTAGCTGATGACGTCCAAAGTAGCCATCCAAAGGCTAGCATGATAATTCGTAATTATATGTACGTGGATGATGTACTTTCCGGTGCACATTCAATTTCCGATGCTCTTCAATCCAGAAATGAGCTTAAAACCGCTCTAGCATCAGCTGGCTTCTCCCTTCGAAAATGGACAGCGAACTCAATGGATATTCTAGCGGATCTTCCAAAAGATCATTTGTTGTGTGATTTCCTAAACTTCGACGACTGTAGCACAGCAAAAACGTTGGAACGCTCGTTCAGATTCATTTTTCTTTTCGACAACGCCTTTTCCATCTTCGTGTTCCTACACAAAAAGGGAGATTCTTTCTCAGATCTCCAAATTATTTGATCCTGCTGGCTGGCTTTCGCCATGTATTGTCGTGGCAAAAATAATAATGCAGCAGATTTGGTCCGATGGTACTGGTTGGGACGAAGTCATAAGTCCAGCCACCTTGCACCAGTGGAAAAGGTTTCAATCCGACTATTCAAGTATTGATCGAGTCAGAATTCCGAGATGGCTCCAATATGTCCCCTTTGCTGAAGTTCAGTTTCATGGATTCTGCGATGCTTCGGAAAAAGCTTACGCAGCCGCTTTATATGTGCGAATAGCTAACGGTACTTCCATATTCACCCACCTGGTGTATTCCAAAACAAGAGTTGCTCCAGTGAAGACACTGTCTATTCCAAGACTAGAACTATGTGGAGCTGTCCTACTGGCAGAAATGATCGACGTACTGCTCCCAACGCTCGATATTCCCAACTACTCCGTATTCTGCTGGTCAGACTCCACAATAGTTCTTTCCTGGCTTTCCAAACCGCCATGTCATTGGTTAACATTCGTAGCCAACAGAGTTTCCACTATCATTCAAGTGGTAGACCCTTCCAAATTCCATCACGTTCCGTCCGAATCAAATCCTGCTGATTTGGCAAGTCGCGGTCTGTCACCTCAGGACATCGTTCAAAATGATCTCTGGTGGTTCGGACCTTCTTGGCTTCGGGAATCCACAAACCGATGGCCAGACCGTGTTCATATTCAAGAAACGTGTGTGGAACGTAAACCCCTGAAGGTTCACTTTTCATACTTCGAAGATTCCGCCGATATTCTTGAGAACTTTTCTTCCTATCCACGTTCGCTTAGAGTGTTTGCGTATATTCATCGATTCTTCCGCCGAACACATCCACGACTTCGCGCTAATTTCATCGAGAATACTCTACTTGTTTCCAGTTCTGAAATACTTGTGGCGCGAAATCTACTGATCAAATGGTACCAGAAATTTCATTTTCCTAATGAGTACAAGGCATTATCCGGCAAGCAGCAAGTTTCACCATCAAGTTCCATTTTAAGTCTAAATCCATTCCTAGACTCCGATGGTGTAATCCGTTCCTGTGGGCGATTAGATTCTTCTCCAAGTATTCCATACGAGGAGAAACGCCCAATCATCCTTCCATACAGCTGCAAATTTGCTCGGCTTTATGTTGATTTTGTTCATAAAATCACTATACATGGAGGAAATCAATTAGTTCTTCGAGTAATAAGATCCCAGTATTGGATTCCTAAAGTCAAGAACCTCATTAAAGCTTCTATCCATAAATGCAAGCCTTGTATCCTGTATAAGAAGCGCTGTCAGAAACAGATAATGGCTGCTCTTCCTCCTGAACGTACAGAGCTTACCCGTGCATTTTATCGCACTGGACTAGATTTTGCTGGTCCCTTCGATATTAAAACTTATTACGGACGCTCATGCCGTATAACAAAGGGATACGTATGTGTGTTCGTATGTTTTTCCACTAAAGCAATACATCTCGAAGCAACGTCCGATCTTTCCACTTCCACCTTCTTGGCAGCATTTCATAGATTCGTCTCTAGACGAGGATGTCCTGCACATCTTTATTCCGATAATGGTACAACGTTTGTGGGAGCGTCCAAAGTCCTGGCGAAAGAGTTTATTCAAGCTTCTCGTTCCGCTGTTATCTCTAATTATTCCGTGCAAAATCTTAGCTGGCACTTCATTCCGCCTGGGGCTCCTCATATGGGAGGGCTCTGGGAAGCCGGGGTTAAAAGTTTCAAAACCCATTTCAAAAAGTTTGCCGGCTCATTCAAGTTTACGTTCGAAGAATTTCTAACGCTTCTGACCAGAATTGAAGCCTGTTTGAATTCTCGTCCTCTCTCTCCTATTTCCTCTGAGCCAACAGATTTTGCCGCATTAACTCCTGGCCACTTTCTAATAGGCACGCCTATTTTAGTCCCTGTTGATCCACACCTAGAAGACAGTCCAATTTCATTAATCAACAGGTGGCAGCGACTAAAAGCAATCCATCAGAGTTTCTGTGCTCGTTGGAAGACTGAATATCTCCGAGAACTCCAAAAACGTTATAAATGGCAAACATGTGAGAAGGACATTGAAGAAAACACACTGGTCGCAATTTATGATGATAATCTTCCGCCAAATTCCTGGCGCCTTGGTCGAGTTTGCAAGACTTATCAAGGTTCCGATCATCATATCCGTGTTGCAGATATTATAACTCAAAAAGGGGTTATTACACGCCCTATCACTAAGCTTGTCGTCCTTCCAAGCCACTAAATTCATATTTTCTTCTTTCCCTTCTCTGTCCTTTTGTCCGCATTCTATTTAGAACCATGCCCAAACATTCCGCCCCCAAAGGTCAGCGCAACCACAACAAAGCCCCATACCAAAATGGGAAATTCTTGTGCCGGCTCTGTCAGCGTCCCCATTCCTTACGTCGGTGCCATAAGTTCCTGGATATGGACATGACGGAACGGTTCGAAGTGGTGCGCAAGCACAAATATTGCGTGAATTGTTTGGCCCTGGACCATTCCCATGGTTCGTGTTTCAGTGACACCGGCTGTCGCCACTGTCACAAGTACCACCACACACTGCTCCACGTGGATCCAAAGCTGCGGGCCCAAATCCTTCCACCATCTCCTAAGTCCCGATCGGAATCTAGGTCGGTTTCACCGCGACCATCAACCTCTAAAGCTCGGCGAGTACCAAACAGGCCTTCATCGTCCTCAGCAACCTCGCATAACCCGAAGGGATCTCTCACATCCCTGATCCAGCAAAATCGGACCATTTTGCTACCCACCGTCCTGGTAAGGATAGATGCAAAGAATGTGGCGCGATGTTTGTTGGATTCCGCCTCTCCAGTAAGCCGTGTGTCGAGGAGCTTTGTGGAGAAAATTAAAGTCAACACCTTGACATTAAGAGAGGAGACAGTGTGCCAATTGACTCTGTTCTCAAGATTTGACTCCAAAGTGAAAATCGAGGGCACCTTTCGCGTGGATAATCGGATCACCACAAAGACGCCAGCCGAATCCCTGCCCGACGACTTCAAAAAAAATTTCCCCCATCTTTTCTTGGCTGATCCGAAATTTTACCAGTCATCGGGAATAGATATCGTCATAGGCGTCGATATCTACCCGAAAGTAATTTCGGAGGGGGTGTATGCCAGGAATGGGTTACCAACTGCCCAAAGTACCGTTTTTGGGTGGGCCATCTATGGGCTATGTTCGTAAACATGTCAATTTTTTCGTTTTTAAAAAATTTTGACTGAGTTGAATTAATAAATTGTTGAATTCCTTAGAATGCACTATTGTCTTTCTTTCCCCAAAAAGCACAAACTTTCCTTTTCAGCTTGTACGTTCCGAAGCAGGTGCGTGTTCCTGATTCCATGTGGTCTGACGACAGAAACCTACATATGTATTTGGTCATCTTCATAAAATTATCCTAGTATTAAATTAAATTCATTTTCATTCCATTGCTTTTGTAACCAGACCAGGACATACACGGATCAAATTGATTATTTTCCATTGCAGACGCACTGCAAGGGGGCCGGTGATGTAAATACGAAATTCTTCGATCTGGCAACCCTAATTCTATCTCCTAAATTTCGAGTCGATCCACAAGCTTTGCTTTTGTTTGTGTCGCTCAATTACTCAAAATGTCCGTTTGTGTCCTATCTGTGGCTTTTCAATTTTCCTTTTTCCTCAATAAAATCACTTGTAAACCAACCTACAATCAGAACTGTTGTTATTGGTAAGCGCCGTTCAAATTTTGCAATTTGAATTCCAAATAAAGAACCATAATTGTTCTTTTCCCCAACATCAAACTTATTCCATTGTTTTATTTCTTTTTCTTCCATTTTTTCAATCCCAAACCGAGAGGAAAATATTTCTACTCCAAGGAATATTTTTCTGTCCACAAACAGCAGAATAACAATCCAGCATTTTCTAGGAAAATACCCACAACTTTGGCATTTTCAGTCTCATTACATAATATTTTAAAAACAGTGAATTTCTTAAATAATACTTTTTTTTTTTAAAAAAAAAGAGGTCGAGCTAAACCATTACCGTTTTTATACCTCCACCATAGTATGGAGGGTATATTAAGTTTGTCATTCCGTTTGTAACGCCTCGACATATACCTTTTAGACCCCACAAAGTATATATATTCTTGATGATCAGCATAAAATTTTATGTCGATTTTGCGATGTCCGTCCGTCTGTGGAAATCACTCTAACTTCCAAACGAAATGAAATAGGTTGATAAAATTTTACGCAAATGTAAATTATATCTGCAGGACTTTTGATATTGAAAATAGGCCATGTAGGTCCACGTTTTGATATAGCCCCCATATAAAGGTACCTCCCAATATTTAATACTTTGATGATTTTAGCGACATTATTCACCGGAATTATTTCAAATTTGGTATTTGAATTTCGTAATGGATACTACAGCCTATGACAGAAAACTGTCTGTGCAGGACCACGCCTTCGTATAGCCCCCATATAACGGTACCTCCCGATATTCGGTATTTTGATGATTTTAGCGACATTATTCACCGATTTTTTTTCAAGTTTCGAATTTGAATATTGTAATGGCTTATGACAAAAGCGGCCTATGCAGGTCCACGTCGTCGTATAAATACAGCAGCTACATTCGGTATTTTTAAGATTTTAACAGAATTTTTAACGGATTTTATTTTTGAGAAAATTGCCAAATTCGTTCCAAATGGTGGAGGGTATTTAAATTCCGTATATATCCTAATACTGCGGCTACATTCGGTATTTTTAAGATTTTAACAGATTTTTAACGGATTTTATTTTTGAGAAAATTGCCAAATTCGTTCCAAATGGTGGAGGGTATTTAAAGCTTTTTTACTTGTTGTAATCTAAATCGTGTTTACATGGAAATATCTGTGATATATATTTAGAGATGTTTGGGGATAAAGCGTGGAGATTTTAGGGAAAACTTATTGAAGGTTTTTCCTGCATTTTGTAGTTATATATTTGAAAATAATAAATAATTAAATTTTAACCAGTCTTTAGGGCTACGCCTCCGACTTCTAAGGAACATTTTGGAGAGTTTTAGGGGGATTTTTTAAGTTGACTTTTTAAAATAATATTTCTAAAATGCGGATTTTAAAAAGATACTTTAAAAGTTTAAAAGGAACCACAAGCATAGATTTTGGAAAATTATTTTAAATAGTTTAACGGGTCAGTTTTCTGTGGGATATTTTTAAAGGTAAACCGTTAAGTCTTCAAGTGCAAATTGTTTAAATTATAATATCTAAAGTCCTGTATTCTAAAAAAGATATATATCTTGTCTTATCCGATGTAGAAATCGTGAATTCATATTGAGACCCTTCGACACTACTTACATCTTTAATTTCATTGTGTTGCTGTTGTAAACTCTGTACTGTTGGCTGTGCGGCTGAAGGTATTGTAATGGCTGGACTAAATGTGGGACTTGGTTGTGGGCTTGGAACTGATACGGGAGTGCTGCCAACAGGTGGTTGTTGCTTTTTTCTTAAGGAGTCCTACAAAAAAGAAGAGAAATATTAGTAAAAAAAAATAAAACAATATCACCAGCATAATTGAAATTGAAAATTACATTACCTTGTAACAAACTGAGCACAAACCATCTGTGGCTGGATTGCCATAGAAGCCGCAACCGGAGCGGCACATAGGTTGCATCGGATTTGATTCACGTTCCATTGCTTTGTTTTGGTTTTGGTGTGTTGTGGTGGTTGCAGTTGCTGTTGTTATTTACGCTGCTGATATATTTTTTTGTTTTGTTAATTTAGTTAAATTGCAGTAATTCTTCGCCCAGCGAAATTCTTAATGCGGTTAAAAAGGTAATTTGTTGTTTCTAATTTTGTTGTTGTTGTTGAGTTAGTGATGTGAACTTTTTGCTTCTTCTTCTTCTTGTTTTTCTTTTATAATAAAAATTCTATATATATTTTCTTCACGTGAGGAGGGTAGTAGTGGTTGCTTGGTTGGCGTAAGAGATCAAAAAACTTGGCGTGATACAATTGTTGGATATTGCAAAAAAGTGTAGAAGAGCAAGAATGGGTCCCAGCTGTTTGTCTTTTTCAGTGTTTTGTTTTGTTTTAATTTAATTTTGGATTGTATTTACTTTGAGGAATTTTGTCGTTTTTCTAGCTCAATTCAATTTATAAAAAATATGTATGAACTAAACGTCGTTTTGTATATGTTTTGTGTTCCCTTTTTTAGTTCAATCAATCCAAAACAAATAATAATGCAAATTTATATTCTTGAGTACCGCTGGGTTCTGTTCTTTTGCTTTGTTTTCTGCTGCTGTTCTTTTTGCTGTTGTTGCTTTCAATTTCGAAATCTCTATGCCTTTCTCAATTTCCTCCTAACTGTTGTATCAGCTAATTTCCATAAAGTAATGCTCGCTTCGATGCTCCAAGGAATGAATGTCACTCCTCAAGTTGGACAAAAACACAAAAATGGTAATGCTGTTGCTGCTGCGACGTATGCGACAGATGTTTGTCGGTTGGCTGACTTGTTGGTGCTTTTGTTGCTGATGATCAATCAATCAAACCGGAAAGAAAAGGAAAATTGAAAGAGAAAACAAATTATTAATTATGAGATATTTATATTTGAATAGATTTTTAAAGGTATATTTTTGGAGCTTCCCAAAGCTCTCACAACGGGTTTTTAAAGAAGTACTTTCTGGGAAGTCGCTAAAGTGATAATCGTGAGTTTTTGAAACAATTTGGGATTATCCTAAAATAAAAACATGCATTTTCAACGTGTACTTGGCCTCATCAGATCGGCAGGGGAATTTATTTGAAGTATTTTCAAAGTTGAAGTTTTTAAGGGTCATAATCGTGTGTCTTAGGGAAAATATTTTGAGGCCTTACCAGAGATATAACTGTTGCTTCAAAGATATATTTTTTGAAACGTTGCCAGAGCCTTCTTGGAGCTATATTCCAGGATTTTAAAGCCTATCGCGAGTTATTTTCTTGGTTTTGTAAACTCTGTATTTTAAATCCTCGCTAGAACTTAATTAATAGAATTTAAGATATACATTTTTTGAAGCTCTACCAGATTGAAAATCGAGAATCTTTAAGGTTGATTTTTGATTGATTCAAGGCCATAATTCGTGCCAAAGGTGACCAATTCGAACAAATCGAAACTTATTATAAAATTTGATGATATTTCCTATATATATATTATATTCCTATATATATATATATATTATATATATATATATATATATATATATATATATATATATATATATATATATATATATATATATATATATAAATTATGGCGCTTGACATTGTTGCAGTTTTTTTTTTCTCACCCTTTATATATTTAAGGATTTCGAAACTATATAATTTTGGATTTTAGGGACATATTTTTGAAGGTTTTTTATAGTTTTCAAAGAATATTTCCGTAACTATTCTCGTGGATTTTTATATTTTTTACGTTTGGAACTCTAATGGATTTTTTTCGAAGAGATAGAGAGATAATTTTGTGGGTTTTAAGGGCTTGGTTCAGAGCCAAATTCATGGATCTTTACAGAAAGATATTTTAAAGGCTTGCCAGAGTTATTTTGCAAAAAATTGCTCATCGGAGCAACGATCTCCCACTTTTAAGACTGATGTTTTGAAATCTTGTCATTGCTATTTTCTTGAATTTATTAATGAATATAATTTGAAGCTTTACGAAATGTGTAGTCGATTTTGCCATGGAAAAGTTTTGCAAGTTTATCAGACTGAAAACCGAGAATTTTTAAAGATAAATCATGGATTTCAGAAAATACTTTTGAAGCTTCGTCCTATGGATTTTAGGGGATATTTTCTAAAGAGCTATTCTCCCAGATTTACAATCGTGGTTTAGAAAGTATTGGTTGAACGAATCGTAAACAGATCTGTAATCCCGAACTTTAGAGGAATACTTAAGTGATACAGTAGATATAATCCTGTATTTTTAAGGAATATTTTATTAAAATTCTTGAAGCCGCCTTTAGTTATGTCCAACACTGTATGCCCTGACAAAGAAGCTACTCCCCACCTTGCTTGTTATTATTAATTTTCATATTATTTACGATATTGTGTAACATATGTAAATGAGAGCGTGTGTATGTATGCGCGTGTAATTTGGCCTTTTGATGTTTTCCATTTTGTAAAACTTACAGCCAACGCCAACAACACAGACACAAAGAGAGCAACCCATCAATCAAGTATGTGTGTGTGTGTGTGGGGAAAATTAATAAAGAATATCGTAATGATATCGATTTAAATGAACGTACGTTTCCCCTCCAAATGAGTGGTGAATAAAATAAAGCAGCGCAAACAAGCAGCCTTCGTCTTCGTTAAACAAAAAAATCCAATTCTCGACAATTTAGAAAATGTCGTCGTGGTTTGGAGAGTTAGAAAGAGATGGAAAACAAAACTACGCAGGTCTGTGAAGAATATTAGAAGAGAAAAACAATAAAACAAAGAGTAAATGGTTGAGTTCAACAGAAATGGGAAATTGTTTGTGTGCAGCACTAGTCGAAATATGGACATTTATCTCACAATCCCCCTGAAAAATCTGAGATTGAAGCAATCTTGAAGCTAAATGCGAAGAACATAAAAGTTTAAACCGACCCATTATGGATCGGGAAGAATATATGGAATCTTTAAATGAAATGATAGGGAGATATATATGGGGGCACACAGTTCTGGCCTTTTTATAATTGCGAAGATGGAAAGTACCCAAAGGGCCCTGACAGAAAACTAGATATTAAGAAGGTAAGATAATATTAAAAAAAAATTGAAAATCTGTAATTTCGGCCTGGCCGAAAAAAAGCTGTAATTTTGGGCCATTTGGAACGAACTTGGCAATTTCCAAAAACAATAAAATCCTTTTGAAATACTGTTAAAATCTTAAAAATACCGAATGTAGCCGTTATATTAGGGTCTATACAACGACGTGAACCTGCATAGGCAACTTTTGTCATAAGTCATTACAATATTCAAATGCGAAACTTGAAAACATCGGCGAGTAATGTAGCTTAAATCATTTACATACCGAATATCGGGAAATACCGTTCTATGGCGGCTATACAAAGATGTGGACCTGCACAAACCATTTACTGTCTTAGGCTGTAGTATCCATTACGAACATAGAATACCAAATGCGAAACTTGAAAAAAATCGGTGAATAATGTAGCCAAAATCATCAAAATACCGAATATCAGGAGATACCGTTATATGGGGGCTATACGAAGACGTGGACAGACAATTTTCCGTCTTAGGCTTCAAATAAGACATCTCAAGCAATTTCGGTGAATAATATCGCTTAAAACTTCAAAATACTGAATATCGGCAGATACCGTTATATGGGGGCTATACAAAGATGTGGACCTGCACAAACCATTTACTGTCTTAGGCTGTAGTATCCATTACGAACATAGAATACCAAATGCGAAACTTGAAAAAAATCGGTGAATAATGTTGCTAAAATCGTCAAAATACCGAATATCAGGAGATACCGTTCTATGGGGGCTATACAAAGATGTGGACCTGCACAAACCATTTTCTGTCTTAGGCTTCAAATAAGACATCTCAAGCAATTTCGGTGAATAATATCGCTTAAAACTTCAAAATACCGAATATCGGGAGGTACCGTTATATGAGGGCTATACGAAAACATGGTTCTGCACAGACAATTTTCTGTCAGAGGCTGTAGTATACCAAATTTGAAACAATTCCGGTGAATAATGTAGCTAAAATCATAAATCATAAAATACCGAAAATAGGGAGATACCATTATATGGGAGATATACCAAAACGTGGACCGACATGGCCCATTTTCAATACAAAAAATCCTGCATACATAATATACATTTGAGCATAATTTTATCAAACTACTTCATTTCATTCGGAAGCTAGAATAATGATTGCCACAGACTGATAGACGAGTGGACATCGGTAAATCGACACAGAATTGTATGCTGATCAAGAATACATATACTCTGTGGGGTCTAAAATGTATAATTCGAGGTGTTACAAACGGAATGACAAACTTAATATACCTTCCATACTATGGTGGAGGGCATAAAAATCGACCACTCGCGCACAGATCGTTCGAAATTTTTTGAAAATTTTCCCTAACAGCTTCCGTAAGTATAAACTAAATTATTATTTATACTAAAATGCGTTGCATAAAAATTGTACCTCTCATAACCGTTAGAGCTAAGAAATTAAGTAAAATCGCAGGCAGGAATTATTTCCCTCTCTTTCTTAGACTGACTTGTTAAATGGAGCCACCATACCCACAATTTGGTGGCAGTTGGCTGGCATTATACTCTCAAAGGTCTTTTTGTGATTTGATTTCTCACTGTCACTCATTAATGTCTCATAAAATGAATGCCTTTTTTAATACCCACCACAACTATACCCCTCCCAGAGAGCTCTTTGTAGAAAAACAAACCACACAATTTGTCACCAACACCACCATCACCTCCTCCGCCGAGTTCACCTCCTTCTGGTTTAGTTAGTTGTCATCTGTTATTTATTAAATTTTCTCTCATTTTATCTAAGGCGGAATCCATATAATAAACGATGGTAGGGAACGAGAGGGGGGGGGGGGAGGCCTTTTACGACATTTAAATAAAGGAACGGCAGTCTCGGTGTACGTCATTATGAATTAAAAACAAGTAAGCAAAGGCTACAGTCGAGCGGGGCCGACCGTTGAATACCCTACAACACTACAATAAACGATACAGTTTATATAGGCGAGATACTCGAAAGAATTCCACAAGGTATTGTGACAAATAATAAAAGAAAACCATCAGGTTTCGTTCTCTAATGTTCAAATAATAGCAACTTAAACTAATTTGCTCATTTCCAGTTTATTGGTAGATGTTGCACGTAAATGGTCTTCCTAGATCTGGAACCAATATTTCCCAAAGACCTATAATCTCTCAGAAGTGACAAAAGATTAACATTTATTATTGGTTTTTGACTGAAACGCATCTATATGAGATACAGACATTTGACTATATTCTTTGACAATCAGCGTTAAGGAAATAGTCAGAAGTGCGTCTTTCCTGTATTTGTGAATTCTCCAAAAAGTCTCTGGAATGGACATTGTCGTATTTTGTCTACAAAAGTTGGCAAACTCCTTTACACATTGAATAATTTTGGATGGCCATCCAAAACTGCTTGGCTTTTGCAATGTCCGGTAATCCCTATTCAAATGTGCGTGAGGATCGGGCGATAATTACGAACTGCTGACAATTTTGCAGTTTTTTGGTCCATTTCAACCCCTAAATATAGGGCGATCATCTCCAAAAAGAGTAGGCTTCTATTCTGACCCTCATCTGATCCTCATGCAAAATTTCGTTAGGATCGGTCCATAAATGCGATCTGTATATGATATCCTGATATCCTAACTACTTAGTTTTGTTAGCTGTAGAAATATTACCAAATGTTTAATTCAAAATGAAAATATGCCAAAAATATGACAAAATTGAAAAAATATGAGAAAATGTTACAAAATCAATATTTTCATCTTTAGAGAGATATTTTTATGCGATTTTTTAGATTTTTTTTTCTTTTCTGCCAAGAGGCCATTCTGAATTAATGAGAACTGTAGAAATCAGTTCAGCCGTTCTCGACATAAAATAGATCTTCCATGCGTATCTTCTTTGATAGACATATATATCGCACATATTTTGCTATATATTCGATTTGTTGGATCTTAACATCAATGTAAAGATCGGAAGTAACCTTGTCATGGCTTTGTGATTTCGCCGCGATTTAAAATATTCGCGGTTTAATGAAAAATTGTGAATTTTTTCAGCAAAAAAGATATGGTCTATTTTACCCGCTAAATATTATCCGATGACCACCCAAATTGGTACGCTTCTTCCCCGCCCTAAACTCTAGCTACATGCGAAATTCCGCGTCGATTGGTCTATAATTGCGACCTGTATAGCTACTGCAAAATCCGACATTTTTTCAGTATTTGGTCCATTTCAACCCCTAAAAATTTGGCGATCATCTCCAAAAGAAATAGGGTTCTATTCTGACATTAACCCGACCTACATTTTAAATTTCGTGAAGATCGGACCATAATTGCGACCTGTAGAGTGATTACAAATTAACATGGACAGACGGACAGACGGACAGACGGACGGACGGACATACATAGCTAGATCGACTCAGCTCGGCGAGATAGGAAGATCCATATATACTTTCCTATGTGTGAAATCAATATTTCGTGGTGTTACATAATTTTTGGCCCAATCAAACTTATAATACCCCCAACACATAGTGTTGTAGGGTATAAATATATGTTAATTCAACAACAGCAATAATAATAGCAACAACACACACACAGTCGCAAGTAATAACAATAATAATCAAAAATAATACGAGACTAATAGCAACAGCAACAACACAGATAGATAGATACCCGACGACGACCACTTTAACGAGACGGAGAGAAAAAATGAACGAAATGAAAAAAAAACTGCACTGTTGTTAGGAATAATAACAAATGATAATGACAGTATTATTTTGTATTGAGAAGAGTTGCCAGATGGTTTTTAAGAGATTAAGAAAAAATCGCCAGAAAGTATTAAGGATTTTAAAGATTCAATGATGGATTTTAAATGAAGTTTTTCCAACACCGATGACTCATTTTATTGAGTTAGAGAAAAGTAAGGAACGAAATGAAAAAAAAACTGCGCTGTTGTTAAGAACAATTACAGGTATTATTTCGGTTTGGGAGCAGAGTTGCAAGATAATTTTACAATGTTATAATATGGATTCGAAAGTGGTTCTAAAGGACTGAAGGGATCACTTTCTTACATTTTTAGTTTTTAATTTTTTTCGAAAGATTATTAACCATGGATTTTTTAAGAATTTATATAAACGGGGTTTGAACTTTTTAGTTTTTTTTTTTTCGATAATTTATTTTTTAAGTTATTATACCCTCCACCGGGTTATTATACTCTCCACAGGGTATATTAGCTTTGTCATTCCGTTTGTAACTCCTCGAAATATTCATAATAGACCCTACAAAGTACGTATATTCTGGATCAGAGTAAAATTCTAAGACGATCTAGCGATGTCCGTCTGTCTGTCTGTCCGTCTGTCTGTCTGTCCGTCTGTTGTTATTACCCTATCTTTCGAACAAATTGAGATAGAAGGCTAAAAATTTGCATACATGCAAAGTTTACCAGTAGGCAGGTTAAGTTCGTAAATGGGCCATGTCTGTCCACGTTTTCGTATAGCCCCCATATAACAGTACCATCCGATATTCGGTATTTTGATAATTTCAGCGACATTATTCTCCGGCATTGTTTCAAATTTGGTATTTGAAGTTCGAAATGAATACTACAGCCTAAGGCAGAAAATTGTCTATGCAGGTCCACGTCTTCGTATACCCCCATATAATCGTACCTCCCGATATTCGGCATTATTTATCGGAATTATTTCAAATTTCGCATTTGAAGTTCGTAGTGGCTGCTATACAGCCTATGACAAAAAATTTTTGTATGCATGTCCACTTCTTCGAATAGCCCCCATATGTCGGTACCTCCCGATACTCGGTATTTTCATGATTTTTGTAACAAATTTCGTCTTTAAAGTTCGTAATGGGTACTACAGCCTATGACAAAAGAAAATCGTATGTAGGTTTACGTTTTCGTATATCCCCCATATAACGGTACATCCGATATTCGATTTTTTGATGATTTTAGCGACATTATTTATCGGAATTGTTTCAAATTTGGTATTTGAAGTTCGTAATGGGTACTACAGCCTATGAGAAAAAAAATTCGTAAGCAGGTCCACGTCTTCGTATAATCTCCATATAACAGTTTTCATTTAAGTGGCTGTCGGCTCTTATATTTTTTTTTTAATATTTGAAGGGATGCTGGATTTTAAGACAATTTTTAAGATTTTTGAGAGGATTTAAAAAACTGTGAATTGTGAAAATCGTTTTGAGAACTTTTGTGAAAAATTGTTAGATGATTCTTTAATAAAGAATTTCAGGAAGAAGAATCAAAAGAGCTGCCAGCGCATTAGATTGATTTTTGATATTTTTTTCTTGAAGAATATTTCTTTTTTGAGAATATTTACCGAAAGATTTTTTAAAGGATTGTCAGGTCATTAATAGTTTCTGAATATTTAAATATTTTTAAATTTTTTTCCTGTGGAATTTTAAGGAATTTTTCTGAGGGTCTCTCAGCTTTAAATCCAGAATTTCTTTTAAAATTTTTGCTGCAGATTTTTGCTTTTGGTTTTTTTTTATTTATTAGAAATTATTAGACTATTTTTATCACTTTTTCGATTATTTTTCAAAAATTGTTGAGGATATTGGTAGATTTTTAATTATATTTCTGAGCTGTTTTAAAAGGAATTTATTCTACTGTCATTGTTTTACACGTGAATTTTTAACAATTTAAAAATTATGGATTTTTTTTTGAAATTTTCAAATTGATGTTTTCACTCCATTTAGAGAAATTTCTGAATGACTTTCTCAACTTTTAACGTGGATTAGAAAATAATATGAGACAGCCATTTTCACAAAATTTGTTACATTCATGAATCCAAAATACGTTGAAATAATTAAAAAATTCTATAATTTTTTTTTTTTTTTTCAAAACCCCTGGATTAAAAATTTTTCGTATTATCGTGGATATTTTCTAAAGTTTAGATTTAAAAAATTGGCTCAAAATCTATTTTTACGGGTATTTATGATCCATTGATATTTAAGATATTTTCAGAATCCCGAATTTTAATGTTTTTTTTTTTTTTTCGTTGAAATTTAAGGTTTTCAGAAGCCTATTCGTCTCGGCCTTTTAATTCTCCAATTGATTTCAAAAACTGCCTACAATATTACCTTGGCAACTCATATCGCCGTGCAAGCAAACAACAAAGAAATGCCTTTCAACATTCCTAAAACTCGAACAAAAAAATATCGTTAATATTTTTGAGAGTTAAAATAAACTGGTTTTTATATTTAACATTTTCAAGCTACAATAAATAAAGAAAAACCAAAAAAAAAGACAGAAAAGACAACCAGTTCAAGACAATCATCTATAGTCAAAGCCAGCCAGCCAGCCAGCCAAGCCATTGGGTCTGAATTGTGGTGAACGCAACCGACAACTGGCTTGGCTTAACAGCCTTGAAACAAACGACGTTCATTCTGTTTTTTTCATTCGATTTAAGATTCAAATCGATTTACTCAGTTTAATACTACGTATATCAATTCAAGCAATTTGTTTTAAAGGCAATGGAGGTTTTTTATGATAATTTATAAAAATAATATTTATTTTTTCCTAGGTTTATATATTTTTATAACAAAAAAAGCAAGCAGACGACAATACGCGTAGGTTTTTAATGTTTATGGCATGGCAGGCAGATATGTGAAAAATATTAAAATATATTTAATATAAATTCTCTGGGATTATTGCAAAGCGAAAGCTGGTTTTTTTTACTATATTTTTTATTTTTAGTCACACAAAGAAATATTTTTTTTTCATTTTTATAAAAACTAGTTTTTTGTTTTGTTTGATGAGAATTGCATTTCTGCTGCTATGCATAATATCAACTTTCAAGCAGTCGTTTTTTTTTTTTTTTTGTTCAATAAAATATATCAAACTATACAATATGTCATTTGCCACACAATGTTCGATATTTTAAAAACGTTTATTTGAGATTGATTTTTGGGAGGGGAGGGGGAGAGGGGAGAAATGTTGTTTTCTATGAATTATTTGATTTCATTGTTATTATTATTGTAATTTCATATGTAATTATGGTTATTATCGTTACTAAATACCGTAAAATTATTCTGTGTTTTCCATAAAATAGAAAATGCTTATTTTTGTATAAAATTTATAGGAAATTGATAAAAATTAATTTACATCTAAAAATAGTGAGAAATATGCAAAAATATACATAATTCGTTTATGTTCTACTACGCAGTATCCAAACTAGACGTATTTTAACGAATTTTGCTGAAAGCTTTTAAAAATTATTCAGAGTGTTCAAATTTTCCTTTTTTGTTAATTGCTCTGAGTAGCTCCGATTGTTAATACTTCGTTCCGATAATAGTGGACTATTGTTCCAGTTACGACGATAATAGTGAATTTTCAATAATTATTTTTTATTATACCCTCCACCATAGTATGAAGGGTATATTAAGTTTGTCATTCCGTTTTCTAACACCGAAATAGACATTTTAGACCCCACAAAGTATATCAGCATAGAATTCTATGACGATTTAGCGATATCCATTCGTTTGTGGAAATCACTCTAGCTTCCGAACGAAATCAAGTAGGTTGATAAAATTGTACTCAAATGTGTATTGTGTCTGCAGGACTTTTCGTATTGAAAATGGACCATGTAGGATCACGTTTTGGTATAGCCCCCATATTCGGTATTTTGGTGATTTAAGCGAAATTATTCACCGAAATTGTTTCAAATTTGGTATTTGAAGTTCGTAATGGATACTACAGCCTAAGACAGAAAATTGTCTATGCAGGTCCACGTATTCATATAGCCTCTATATAGTGGTACCTCCCGATATTCGGTATTTTGATAGTTTTAGCTACATTATTCACCGATTTCTTTTTTTAAGTTTTGCATTTGAATATTGTGACGGCTTATGGCAAAAGTTACCTATGCAGGTCCATGTATAGACCCTAATATAATGGCTACATTCGGTATTTTCATGGAGGCCCTTTTGAGTAATATTCGTACTTTTTATTGAAGATTCGTGTTTTGGGATTTTTTGAAGAAATTTTATGAAAGCCGTTTTAAGCAATTATTGTCGAATTTTTGAAGAATTTTTTAAGGGCCTTCTGGGCTATAATCATAGTTTTTATTTTTTTTTTTTTTAAATTTTAAAGATTTTTTTTTATTTTTAAAGATTTTTTAATTTTTGATTTGACTGATTTTTTCTAAGATTTATTAAAATATAATCATGTTTTTTTTAAGAAATAAATGAAGACTTTATGAGCTGTAAAATGGCTGGAGGATATTAAATGTTTGGCCCGGCCGAACTTAATGTTTTTTTTTTTTACTTTTTTTATACGAATACGTGAAAAAAATGTGGCATAAATCATCAAAATACCGAATATCAAGAGGTACCGTTATATGGGGTACCAATATATCTCATTTTCAATACCAACCATCCTAGATACAATACAAATTGTTCTGCTAAATTTTTTACGCTCTACGTCAAATAATGTGGGCTGTATCGTGATTTCAACTGACAGACGGACATTTTTTAATATCTTAACCATTAATCATGATTTTTTTGGATCTTAAGCATTGCAGTCTTGGTGGATCCATTAAAAAATTCTATGGTCCGATCATTTTGATAAGTTTTACGATTTGCTTATAGGGTCATCCCATGTTCTGACATAACCATTCAATCTAGGGTTTTACATATCACACACGTTTTATATTATTTCATAACTGCAGCAAAATTTTATCAAAACTTCTTCCTCCACATCCTTACCACAGACCATTTCCTTAGCCGGACAATTATTATCCTAACAGACACCAACCAAAAAGGATGTCATCCTGACAAGGAAATAAATATAGATTGCACAAGTTTTACAATGTAATCCTTCGTTACAAAAAAAATAATAAAAAAGGAAAAACCTATAAAACCTTTAGGACAAATGAGACACGTAATGGCGTCACTTGCTGCAACCAAACAAAGTGACCAACAACAACTACAATAATAATTGCATTTGTTATTATTGTTTCAAGGCAGCAGTAATAACAAAAAAAGAAGTAAGAAACCTATATTGGCAGATATGATGGTGGTAAAGGCCAACAATATTGGCCCGGGGTTGGTTATCAGACATCGAAATAGTTGCATGTATATGATAGGTCGATGCTGGTGGTTCCATTATCGCCAACACCTTTCTTCTCATCATCCTCCTCCCCCTTCACATCATTGTGTACGTGACGGTATGAATTTTTCTTTAATGAACGATTCGCAAAAAAATTTCCTAGAACTATGTTGAGATACGAAAAATAAGTTTCTGACTGGCTGGCTGGCTGTGCGCAATAATCTCCTTGGCATCTTCACGCTCATGTCTTCTTCTTCTTTTTTTAGTTTAAATTTTATTGCCAAACTAAAATTGAGAAAAGAAATGCAATAAATGGCCAACATCACATCGTGGTAATATAACCGAAACTGCCACAAGATGAGATGGCCAACTAATGTTTGTTGTGGAGCGAGAATTCTTCTTTCGTTTCGGTCGGTCATACGCTCTGTGTGTCGTTGGTGGTGGTGGTGGATGGTATAGTTTTACGTGACCGGAAATAACTTTAATAGGCTTTAATCTCTTTTAAAAGGCATACGGATCGTAAGAGATACAACGAGCACACACACACATACATACTACACAAGGCTGTGTAGTTTGTTTAAATTTGGAAAAGATATTTTTGAATAAAGGAGGACGAAAGGAAAGGAATGACCAGTGTCTGACTACTGAAAGCGAAATTAGGAGTATCAGTGCCGATTTTTCTATACCACATTGCAATAATAGTACTGAACGGAATGTCTTGTGAGCTCTTTGATTTCTCCACTAGAAATCTATTTTACACTGACTTACCGCTTTAAAAGCATATCCAATTTATTTGACACTTACATAAAAAGGAAACATAGAACAAATTTCGGTTAATAAATAAATTTATTAAATTCACAAAAAATAGTTTCTTGAGACTTTCTTGTTAAATAAACCCTGCATCTACATTTTTTATAAATTTATATTTTTTTAAAGAATATTTTAGAATAATTATAAGAAATTATAAAACTTATTTTCATTAAATCAGCAATAAGCATTTTAATACCAGAAAACTTGAAGAATATATTTGATGGCCTATTTGAAATAGTGTTTTATTTTTAGAATTCGAAGGCTACTTTAAAAATATTTTTTGAAACCTATCTGAAATAGTGGATACTTTGAAACATTTTCGAGGCTTATAAAAAATCAGTGATTTTTTAAAAAATATTTTTGGAGGCCTATACAGGGTAAGATGAAAAAACTGCAACCATCTTCAGACTGCTGTCATTTCTAAGCCACTCGTCCGACAGCTGTTAAAATTATTCCAGTAAAAGCTCATTATATTTTTTACAAGGGTTCAAAAGCATTTTGGTCAGAATTTTCCAGAAAAAAAGTTATTCGTGATGTAATTCAAGCGTGATAGTGTGATTTCTTTATATTTGGCTGGAAACCCACAGGTGGCTATAGTTAGAGCACTCCAGCATTTAAATGTGAATAAATCTTTTGTATCTCGTACCATCGCTCGTTACCGTGATACTGGTAGCGTAGCCTGACGTCAGGGAAGTGGACGGAACAAAACAGCAACATCAACAGAAATGGTTCGAAAAGTAAAGAAGCGACTTGATCGAAACCCGCGAAAAATGGCTCGAGACCTGAACACATCGCAATATTCCTCCATTCGGCAAATATTGAAAAATGAGCTTGGGGTAAAGCCATTGAAACTCCAAAAAGTGCAAGACCTTACACCGCAGCAGAAATAAAATAGACTCAAAAGAGCTAAAGAGTTGCTTCGCTTGGCCGATAGTGGTGAACTGCCGAATTTGGTTTCCTCCGATGAGAAAACATTCGTTGTCCAGAAGTTTGTAAACAAACAAAATGATCGTGTTTACTTGCCAAAGAGGTCAGGTGAAAATGTGCACCTTCGGTTGGCCACCAGAACTCAAGCGTCGAGCATGGTGATGGTGATGCTCGTATTAATCGACCGTGGTATCAGAATAAATGCCGAATATTATCGCGAAAATATTCTGGAGGGTGTATTAAAGCCTTGGGCACGCAAATATTTTCGCCGCACACCTTGGACATTCCAACAGGACTCAGAACCATCAAACTCAGCACGCGCGGAGTATTTTGGAAAGCAAGGTTGGCACTACAAATTACCAAAGTGTCGATCACTTCAAGCAAGCAATTCGCTGGGAATGGGCCAAAATACCGGAGAACAACATTCGGGCAGCGTGTGACAGTTTCATTGGCCGTCTGAAGGCCATAATTCGTCCCAAAGGTGTCCAATTTGAACAAATCTAAACTTATTTTAAAATGTGATGCTATTTCCAACATTTTTTGCTTTCATTCAATGAAATTTAAAAAAAAAAATGTAAAAATTTTGGCGTTTGACTTTTTTTTTAGTTTTTGTTTTTTTTTTTAAATATTTTATTTTTTATTTTGATATGAAGTTGTGGATTTTTTAAAAATATTTTATATTTTTTAAAAATATTTTTTGGAGGCCTATATAGAGTGTTTGCTATTTTTTTCAAATAAATTAGAAGGCCCATATAAAGTTGTGGATTATATTTTTGGAAGTCCATATGAAATCGTAGATTTTATTAAAATATTTTTAGATATTTTTCTAAAATATTTTAGGAGGTCTATATGAATTCGAGGATTTTTTAAAAATATTTTTGTGTGCCGATATGAAGTTGTGTTTTTTTATATATTTTCAAAAAGCTACATGAAGTCGTGAATTTTTAAAAAAATATTTTTTGGAGGCTTTTAGAAGTTGAAGATTATTTTGTAGACATATATGAAGTCGTGGATTTTTTTTTACTTTTTTTGTAGACCACCAAGATTTTGAAGATTTTTTTAAACCTGTTTTAGACCTTATGAAGACATTGAATTCTTTTTATTATGATTTTTGGTAGACCTATATCAAGTCGTGGATTTTTTAAGGTATTGGTTGACAATTTAAGTTCCTACCAAGATTTTAAAGAATATTTTCTATCATTATTTATTTTTTAAATGTTTTCTAAAACATGCCTTCAAATATTTTTATTAAAAAAAAAAAATACCTGTGTATCTGAATTAGAAATACATTATTAGTTGATAATTAACCAGTAGAAGAATATTTGAATTAAAGAATATTATTCAAAATATTTTTTAAAATTAATTAGCGCCGTTAATTGTTCAAGAATGTAATTTAAGACCGATCTGACATTGCATTGAGGCATCCACCATATGCTTAAGAATTAATTCTTTATAATTAATTTAAATTTTTATATCTTTTTTTGTAGTTTATAGGTTAATAAAAAAATTGTAGATTTGAAAACAAATATTCGAATGATTTCTCAAATTGTTATTGAAAATATTTTTAATGCACTTTTCAAGAATATATTTCATACAATTTTTGAAGGCTCAAAGTTTATTCAAAATTTCCCAACATTTACAAACTACCTCAGGGTGAGCTAAATCTTAGTAAACCCAACTCCACACGCCATTTGGGTTAAACCGAAAACCAAAATTCCCAACACTCACGGCTAAAACTGTGTGGCAAATGTATGGTCGTCGCCGTCATCATCACCAGCGGCATTGAGATACCACCATAAGGTGAGGTGGAGTGGTTTTGGTATTTATGAAGGAGAGAAGATTTATATACGATTATAAATAAAGCCTTTTATAATAACATGGTCAAAACGGCGAGGCAAATGCATTGGTCCCCACACACAAGAGAAGAAAAACGAGAGACGATGGAGGGACAAAATTCTGGCCAAGGCAGATCAAGTTTTTATTCAAGTATTTTTATTGGATTCGTGTTGCGGTATAAAACACACACACACACACTCTCTCTCACAACTCCCTACGCTGGAGTTTGGTAATAAATCAGCTTAAGAAGCATAATTTACAAGCGTTGGTAAAATATACCTCCCTCCCCATACACCACAACAACATATGTTGTTGGACAAGATTTGATTCAAGTTCTTATGCTACTATCACCTCTCTCGTAGTTTCATTTATTTAAAATGAGTAAAACAACAACAATAAAATCAATGAAAAATATATTGGTTGTTGTTGTTATTGTTGCTTATCTCTTGCCTCATTACGATATTCTCATTGAGGTCGATTAGTGCTGCGCGACGGCGCACAACTCTGGACTCTGTAGCCGTCGCTCTTCTGGCTGTTGGGTGCCTTGAGACGAGATTGCCTTCAGCGATTATCTGAGTTACGAATCAAATATGTTCAAAAGGGGAGAGAAGAAGGAAGTTTGGGGGGACACCAAACTCCAACATGTTGTAGACCGAAGCAGTGACTGGATGTTGTGTTGTTTTACGACAACTAAAATATTCAGTTAGAGTTGTTAAACTAGTTTGAGTACCTCACTCAAAATAATGCCCCTTTCTCTCTCTCTCTATTCCTCTAGCCAATAGTGTTTTGACAGTGTATTAAATTAAGGTACACACAATACCCCATATAATAACAATAACTAAGTAATAAACAATAATGCGCTTGGTGTTTTTGTTTTTTTTTTTTTTTTTTGCTCACTGTTGTAGCAAAAACAAAGTTGAGGTTAAGGGGCCACAGCCAACACTTTGTTGCACAATCTCCGATAACAATGCAAAATGTGTGTTGTTTGGAAAACCAGAGGGGCGGGGGATCATGACAATAATAATGATGATCTGCCTTGTTTTTTTTTTCACATAACAACTAATCGATTACAGTAATGGAGCTATAAAAGGAGATATATGGGAGAAAAGAGATATAGAGGTGATTATCTTTGACTTCAGGCGTAGAGGCACAAGTGATAATTGAATTGATTATTGTTTGGAGAATTTTTCCATTAATCATATAAGATACCTCAAAAGAATTTTTTGAAAGGCATATCTATTGTTATTTTTTTTAGAAGTCATCTGATGTAGTGGAATTTTTAGATTTGGGGCTGTTTCAATAATACTTTCAGACTAGAATTTTTTTAAGAAAGGTTTTTTATTTTTGAAAGATACAGAGTGAGATAAAAAAAAAACTGCAACAAAGTCAAACGCCATAATTTTTAAATTCTTTTAAATTTAATTTTTAAGATTTTTAATTTTTTTTTTTAGACTCAAAAAATGTCGGATATAGCTTCAAATTTTAGAGTAAGTTTAGATGTATTTGAATTGGTCACCTTTGGCACGAATTATGGCCTTCAAACGGCCAACGAAACCGTGACACGCTGCCCGAATGTTACTCTGCGGTATTTTGGCCCATTCCCGGCGAAGCGCTTGCTTGAGGTGATCGACATTTGGGTATTTTTTAGTGCCAACCTTGCTTTCCAAAATACTCCAGACACAAGAGTCCAACGGATTGGTATCCGGAGATTTTGGTGGCTCCTATTTCTGGTTAATTTTGTATCAAAATCTGACCTCAATTTTGGCACAACCAACTGATTTCATCCTAGCTAGCGATTTTCTGTTATTGCTCACCACTCACTGCTGCCATTTCTAAGCCACTCCTCCGACAGTTGTTAAAATTGTTTCAATGGCAGCTCATGACATTGTTTACAATCGTACCAAAGCTTTATATTTGGCTGGAAAATCACAAGTGACTATCGTTAGAGCACTCCTGTATTTAAATGTGAATAAATCTTTTGTATCTCGTACCATCGCTCGTTACCGTGATACTGGTGGCGTAGCCCCACGTCAAGGAAGTGGCCCGAATACAGCAACATCAGCAGAAATGGTTCGAAAAGTAAAGAAGCGACTTGATCGAAACCCGCGTCGCAGTGGCCGAAAAATGGCTAGTGCGGTTAAAGCCATTGAAATTCCAAAAAGTGCAAGAACTTACACCGTAACGGAAATAAAATGGACTCAAAAGAGCTAAAGAGTTGCTTCGCTTGGCCGAAAGTGGTGAACTGCCGAATTTGCTTTTCTCCGATGAGAAAACATTCGTTGTCCAGCAATTTGTAAACAAACAAAATGACGTGTTTACTTGCCAAAGAGGTTAACTGAAAATGTGCACTTTCGGTTGGCCACCAGAACTCAAGCGCCGGCCATGGTGATGGTGAGAGCCGCCATAACAGCCGATGATCGCTCTCCGCTCGTATTAATCGACCTCGGCATCAGAATAAATGCCGAATACTATCGCGAAAATATTCTGAAGGTTGTATTAAAGCCTTGGGCAGGCAAACATTTTGGCCACAAACCTTGGACATTCCAACAGGACTCCGGATACCAATCTGTTGGACTATTGTGTCTGGAGTATTTTGGAAAGAATGTTATTTATGTTATTTCCGACATCTTTTGCTTTCATTCAATAAAATTAAAAAAAGAATGTAAAAATTATGGCGTTTGACTTTGTTGATTTTTTTTTATCTCACCCTGTATCTTTTAAAAATAAAAAACCTTTCTGAAAAAAAAAAATCTAGTCTGGAAGTATATATCTGTTTGGCCACGCCAACTAATTCTTTCTTCATTGCCTTTCTTACTGACTTGTGTATTTATTTATATTTCCATTCCATTTATTCGTGTCAAGAAATATAAGGCGTGTGTTATGCGTGGCGTTATCTCTAGAAACGAGAGAATAAAAACTGATGTTGTTTGCAATACGAATTTCATCAGCCAATAAAAATAACAAAAAAAATACATGTGCAAATTAACAAGTTGCCGTACGTACGTACATAAGGATATTAACACAATTTTTTATGGTGTTAATATGCATAAACAATTAACATGAAGAAAAACTGGGCCAGCATTCCAAACAAAGAAATAATGCTAACTACAACAACTCCCCACCGAAATGGAAAGGAGAAGCTAATGGAATAAACTACTTTGGAACGAACATAAATGTGAAAATTTATTTTCAAATTTTAAAAATAATTTGTGTGTTTTTGCACAAAATTTCAATTTTAAAACTACTTCTGGCTGCAATGAGAAATTTCTCAGAGACAAACTGACAGGAATTAGCACAATTTTCTTTCGACAGACCATCAAGATTTTGTTCAATTTTTTTATGAAATTTAATGCTCTTTTGGGGAAATTTTTTAAGACATAATCTGCTCTGTAAAATCTCTAAAAAAAAATATTCCAAATTCCACTCCATAATTTTACTAATCGCTCTGAAGGAATTCTGATCTTAATCCAAGTCGGAAAATTTGTTCACTATTTTCAGAAAATTATTTTTGACATCGAGCAGTTATCAGGTCAATTATTTCCCGGTTTCATAATTTTTTTGTAAGCTCCATTCTTAATTTTTTTCTTTTCAAAGCAAGGGAAACCGTAATTCAACGTCATACACAATTAAAATAATTTCTTAGTGAATAATAGTTACTAATTGCGTTTTTTTTTTTTTTTTTCAAAAATGATCTCTCAAAACCGCCACAACCTTGCAAATTCATATAAGCTTGAAAATATTTATTTTTTCTGACTAATACCCAACATCATCTCATCGTTGAGAATAATCGAGGTTTCATTAGACAATACTGTAATTGTGCTAAATGATCACGACGACGAAGCTACGAGTAACAGAAATGAAAACTTTCCACTTATGGCCACACAACAATTTTGAAAAATAAATGTTGACATTGGGCGAGAATGAATACAAAATAATGATGATGGGGAGAGAAGGGAGTTGAATCAATTTGTTTTCGCTTACTAATAAAGATGAATACAATTTAGAAGCCATGTGTCGGATTGAGGTAACAAGGAAATTGTGTTGACAGAAAAAATCGAAAAAAAAAAAAAAAAACGCTAGTCAGTTTATACTCTTATAAAACACCTAAAAATCTTACAAATGTTTGTAGTATGAGTCAAAATGGTGTAATTATCAAAGAAGGATTGGCCAGAAGGAGAATGAAAATTACTATACAACCTTTCCCATTAAATTCTAGGCAATTTCTCATTACATGTTCATGTAGATGCAAACTTTTCACGCAGAATATTTTATAGGAAACGCATCAGTACGAAATTCAAGAGAAAAGCAGAACACTGTCAACATTCATCCGACATTTCTAAACGAATTCTAATATTTAGCTATACGAAGAGTCTTAAATAGATAAATATTGAATTTGGTAATACTGAAAATCCGGCAGAATTTATTGTCTGCAACGATCGAAACACATTAGAACAAGTTAAAAAGCAGTAAAGTTCGGCCGGTTCGAACTTTGAATTTCAAAAAATAAAATCCGTTTAAAAATTCTGTTAAAATCTTAAAAATACCGCATATAGCCGTTATATTGGGGTCTGTACGACGTGGACCTACATAGGCATTGTTTGTCATAAGCCCATATTCAAATTCCATATTCAGATTCGAACCTTGAAATAAACGGCGAATAATGGCCCGTATAGAAAATTTTCTATCACAGACTGTATCGTCCATTACGAACTTCAAATATGACATCTCAAACAATTTCGATGAGTATTGACTTAAAATGGTGTAAATACCGAATATAGGGAGGTACTGATATATGGGGCCTATACGAAGACCTGGACCTTCATAAACAAATTTCTGTCACAGACTGTAGTTTCCATCACGAACTCTAAATACGTAATTTGAAACTATTCCGGTGAATAATGGCCGAATATTGGGCTCTACGAAGACGTGGACCGGCACAGACAATTTTATATCTTAGGCTGTAGAATCTATTACGAACTTCAAATACCAAATTTGAAATTATCAAAATACCGAATATAGGGAGGTACCGTTTTATGGGGGCTATACGAAGGCGTGGACCTGCACAGACAATTTTCTGTCTTAGGCTGTAGTATCCATTTCGAACTTCAAATAACTTCAATTTTGAAACAATGCCGGAGAATAGTGTCGCTGAAATCATCAAAATACCGAATAGGGGGTGGTACTGTTATATGGGGGTTATATGAAAACGTGGACCTACGAGATTAACCAGCCTACTGGAAAAATAAACATGTGTGCAAAATTTTGGCCTTCTAGTGATTACAACAGACAGACAGCGTGATTACAACAGACATACAGACAGACGGATACCGCTAATTTGACTTTGACTTTTACGCTGATGAAGAATATATCCTTTTTGGGTATGACATGAGTATTTCGAGGAGTTAGAAACGGAATGATAAAGTAAATATACCCTTCATATGGTGCTTTTTTACTCTTTACCATAAGATTTGTCTCTTCGTTTGCGGTACTACGAAAAATTCGCTGGATTTTTATTTGTATAAAAATAATATTTTATGGAGACTTGTTGGCCTTCCAACTCGTCTATAAAAATTTTTTGGTCCACCAACTCGTCTATGGAGACTTTTTGGCCCTCCAACTCGTCTATGGAGAATTTGTGGCCCTCCAACTCGTCTATGGAGACTCGTTGGCTCTCCAACTCGTCTGTGGAGACTTGTTGGCCCTCCAACTCGTCTATGGAGACTTTTTGGCCCTCCAACTCGTCTGTGGAGACTTTTTGGCTCTCCAACTCGTCTGTGGAGACTTGTTGGCCCTCCAACTCGTCTATGGAG
This sequence comes from Musca domestica, assembly GCF_030504385.1. Lineage (NCBI taxonomy): Eukaryota > Metazoa > Arthropoda > Insecta > Diptera > Muscidae > Musca > Musca domestica. The sequence goes on along the minus strand of NW_026712114.1, from coordinate 33,837,538 downwards.
ACTTTTTGGCCCTCCAACTCGTCTATGGAGACTTTTTGGCCCTCCAACTCGTCTATGGAGACTGTTTGGCCCTCCAACTCGTCTGTGGAGACTTTTTGGCCCTCCAACTCGTCTGTGGAGACTTGTTGGCCCTCCAACTCATCTATGGAGACTTCTTGGCCCTCCAACTCGTCTATGGAGACTCGTTGGCCCCCCAACTCGTCTTGTTCGCTCTCTAACTCGCTCTCCAGACACGTTGGCCTTCGCAACTTGTCTATACCAAATATTATGCCATATATTACTCCCTATGCAATGATCTTCAGATTCTGCAGATAATGGCATGGTAAAGATAAATATTTAAGTTCCAAAAGAAAATTGAAAAAAGGGAAAAATAAAAACATAAGAAACACATTTTGCTTTGTAAACTCGAAAAATATGATTTTTCATTGCCAATACAAAAAAGAGAGGGTAGTGGTGGGCTAGGGTTGGCATAATTCGGAATGTGTTTCACAATGTAATAACAAAAATAAATGTTCATGACGAAAGATAACTACAACAACCAGAGTATATAGGTGGTACATATGCATGTATAGTACGTACATAGTACATACATATATACACATTACATAGTATAGGAGAACACGTAACACATGACTACAGAGGAACTTTTATTTTTGTCTGTTGTTGTTGTTGTTATTTTTGTAAAAGTGTCTGTTGCTTTTGTTATCATTGCAAACAAAAAAAATAGAAATACAATAAAAACCAAAAACAACTGAAATATAATTGAAAATAATGACGTCATCTGGGTTTCACCATTACACACGGTAACAGCAGCCACCGTTTATTTTCTGATGACTAGTCAGGACAGGCCGTCAGACACATGGTCATCATCATTCTCGGTTTCAAATGTGGCTACAACACAATATGGTCAGACAAGCGGGAGGAGCATAGGGTGCTGGCGTGAGGTATTATTTTATGACGCTAGTCATTTGCGGTTAAATGCAGTCTGAATCGGCTAACAAACACAGCGCATATTGAAAAATGAATTTAATTACAAAACAAATATCCACATTTCCTTTTTCGTTGTCTTGTTCCTTATCAGACTAGGTGTAGTAAATTTTCGATACAAAAAACTGTAATTCATTGGATATGACACAGCTAATTTTACAAAGGTCTGCAGGCCTTCTATGGCAAGAAGACCTTTGACAGAATTTCTACAAATTGCCTACGGATCGAAAGCATGCTACAGGTCTTCTATGGCTAGAAGATCTTTCACTGGTCTACCATTAATCAAAGGACAGTCTACAGGTCTTTTGTGGATAAAAGATTAAAGACTACAGAGTGAGATGAAAAAACTGCAACCAACTTCAGACTGCTGTCATTTCTAAGCCACTCGTCCGACAGCTATCAAAATTATTCCAGTGACAGCTCATTATATTGTTTACAAGTGTACAAAAACATTTTGGTGAGAATTTTCCAGAAAAAAAGTTATTCGTGATGGAATTCAAGCGTGATAGTGCGATTTCTTTACCTTTAGCTGGAAAACCACAAGTAGCTATCGTTAGAGCATTCCAGCATTTAAATGTGAATAAATCTTTTGTGTCTCGTACCATCGCTCATTACCGTGATACTGGTAGCGTAGCCCGACGTGAAGGAAGTAGACGGAAGAAAACAAACAACATCAGCAGAATGGTTCGAAAAGTAAAGAAGCGTCTTGATCGCAACTCGCGTCACAGTGGCCGAAAAATGACTTGTTAGCTGAACATATCGCAATATTCCTCTCGGTAAATATTGAAAAATAAGCTCGGGGTAAAGCCATTGAAATTCAAAAAAGTGCAAGAACTTTTACCTGAACAGAAAGAAAATAGACTCAAAAGAGTGGTGGTGAACTGCCGAATTTGGGTTTCTCCGATGAGAAAACATTCGTTGTCCAGCAGTTTGTAAACAAACAAAATGATCGTGTTTGCTTGCCAGAGAGGTCAGGTTGGCCACCAGAACTCAAGCGCCGGCCATGGTGATGGTGTGGGCCGCCATAACAGCCGATGGTCGCTCTCCGCTCGTATTAATCGACCGTGGCATCAGAATAAATGCCGAATATTATCGCGAAAATATTCTGAAGGATGTATTAAAGCCTTGGGCATGCAAACATTTTGGACGCAGACCTTGGACACTCCAACAGGACTCAGCACGCGCCACCCAAGAATAGTTACAAAATGATGTTCATCGCTTCATTTCCAATCCGTTGAACTATTGTGTCTGGAGTATTTTGGAAAGCAAGGTTGGCACTAAAAAAATACCAAAGTGTCGATCACCTCAAGCAAGCGCGTCGCCGGGAATGGTCCAAAATACCACAGAGCCATAATGAGTGCCAAAGGTGACCAATTCGAACAAATCTTAACTTATTCTAAAATTTGATGCTGTTTCCGACATTTTTAGTTTTCATTCAATAAAATTAAAAAAAAATGTAAAAACTATGGCGTTTGACATTGTTGAAGTATTTTATCCCGTTTTTTTTAGATTCGTTGGCTCTGCAACTCGCCTATACATAGTCGTTGTGCCTCCTACTCGTCTATAAAAACGCGTTGAATCTCCAACTCATTTATTAAGACTCGTTGGCACAACTCTTATATAAAGACTTAATGGCGCTCCAACTTATCTAAGAAGAATCATTGACCGTCCAACTCGTCTATCGTCAGGTTCGTTGGAATAAAGCAAACAATTACGAATTAATCTTATTCGATATTATAGATTAAACTCACCACAATTTTTAATTTTAATTGAATTTGGAAAGTAAAACTCACTTAAAAATTTTAAAATTGTTCATCTTTAAATTAAAAATAAAATTGGACTAGGAAAGCCATATATTTATATAATGTAATTACAATAATAAATAAAAATATATTGTGCAAAAAATATATTTTTATTTATTATTGTAATTACATTATATGGGCTTTCCTAGTCCAATTTTTGGAGAATATATCCGTTACACATATTTTTTCCGTAAATTTTTCATTTTATTTTGTAAAAAATCAACCTGCCTCACGAATATCCCCTCAAATATGAAAACAAACGACCTTGTGAAAAACGTTTCATGACAGACTGTAGATTTATTTACATTTATTAGAAAATTAGTGAGATAAAAATATTTACATTTCCGTTTTCATGAAAAATATTATTTACGTAAATTTTGATAAAAATAGGTATTTCAAAAAAAAAAAAAAACACACACACACAAATGCCTCATTACAGAAAAACACAAACTACCAACAAAAAAACTCATTACACACATACAGATGTATTACCCAGATTTTTTTGGTGCTTTGAAAACAATTGAAGGTCATCACCTTGAGCTATAAAATAAGCATTTGTACAAAGCGTTTTTTTTCATCATCACCCAAACATAGCTCATACACACACGCTCACATCAAATAATTTGAAATTTCATTCAAACAAATTTTGCAATAGTTGATTTATTTCAATGAAAGAGAGCAGGAAGTCCACTTTGTGAATATGAACAATTTTTGTGAGTTTTTTGCGTTTTATTTTTACGCAAAATGTTTAAAATAACCTTTGAAATGAAATGTAAATAAGCCAAAAAAAATTGTTTTGAAATGTTGAAATAAATGATTTGTTGGAAATCTTTAGCTAATAATTTCCGCAATTTTTTCGGGATGTTGATTAGATTCACAAATTTGATGGGTGCCTTTATAGACTATTTGGCCTCCATATCGCCTATATAGACTCCCTGCCCAACCACTGAGATTCACAACTTTGATGGATGTCTTTATAGACTCCCTGTCTAAACAACTCGCCTATATTGACTCTATGGCCTCTAGCTCGCCTATATAAACTCTCTGGCCTCCAGCTCGCCTATATAGACTCTCTGGCCTCCAGCTCGCCTATACAGACTCTCTGGCCTAGCCCCTATATAAAATCTCTGATATCGAACTCTTCTATATATATCATCTGGCATCCAAACTTGTCTAAAGACTAGATCATCTAGTCTCAAACTTGTGATCACAAATAATAGCTAAAAACCCCGAAATGTCAATATTTAAGGAGTTATGGCCATTTTAAAGTATGCTATTTTTCCTCTTTCAAACTTGTGATCACAAATAATAGCTAAAAACCCCGAAATGTCAATATTTAAGGAGTTATGGCCATTTTAAAGTATGCTATTTTTCCTCTTTCAAAAAGTGATCACAAATAATAGGTAAAAACCCCGAAATGTCAATATTTAAAGAGTTATGGTCATTTTAAAGTATGCTATTTTTCCTCTTTAAACCTCTAGCTATCTAGACTCCAGGTCCTCCAGCTCGTCCATATACACCACCTGGACTCCAGCTCTCCTATACAGACTCTTTTGCGTCTATTTCGCTTATATATCAATATATATAAATCATATAACCTCCAACTCGTCTATGTGCACCATCTGGCACAACTCGCCATTAGCTATATAGACACCCTGTATTTAGCTAGAATATTTAATCTTTATTTGCTCCAGCTCATCTCTATATAGACTCGCTGGTCTCCAGCTCGTATACATAGAATTCCTGCCTTCCTACTCGTGGTCATTGACTATCTGGCCTCCAGATCATCTGTGCAGACTTCTTGACTCTTACGACGCATATAAAGTCAACTTTCATCTGTAAAAACTCATCGGACTTCAACCTCCAGCTCATCTATTTAGATCCTGACCTTTAAAGGAAACTTCTCACCATCTGAGGAATTTTCGCTCTTTACTTCTTTTTTTTTACCTCAGGTGTATTAGGTTATTTTTAACCTCAAAAAAAAAAACGAATTAAAGTTCTCCTAAAAAATATCTGATTTATACAGCTGCCATTGAACACCTGAGAGCAAAAAGAAGAACATGGATCCACAAAAAAAAAGAAAACAAAAATAAAAAGATATTTGCACTGTTCGGAAAAAAGAAGAGTCTGATACCAAAGGCCAAAGGCATCATTGGACATTGTAAACATTTGGATGACAGCAGGAACTGGAGACAACATAAATACCGCAAATAATCAAAATGAAAACAAAACATACAAGTAAACCCATAGCAAAGGATCATGATTCAGAGACGGCAAAATATTGGTGGCATTAAAAAATACGTCAAAAAAAAGAGAAGGAGAACCAAAAGAACAAAGACCATTAAAACAAAAATGTGGTGATGGCCAAGGAGAATGTTTAAAAAAAAAACGCATGGAAAAAATCTGCCAAGACAAAGTACACCCTGGAGAACTGTGCTTAGGCAAAGGGGGCATAAAGGAGTTAAGGTTGTTTTTTTTTTTTCCTTAATTTTTTGTTTTGTTTTCGCATCTCTGCTGTTGCTGCTTTTATGAGTCTCCTTGAACTCTTTCATCTGAGGACATCAGCAGTATGTCCGATGAACAAAAATAAAAGAAACGCATACAAATGTCGCAGTAGAACAACAACATCAACTACGGTATGAAAACAAAAGTAAAGGAAGCAAAGGAAAAAACAAAAAAAAAAAAGTATAAAAAATTACTCGCATTGCTTAACAAACATCGAAATAAATCAAAAGAGTGGAGAATGCCTCCACCACCGCCACATTTTTATACCCTCTATTACAAGATGGGGGATATTAAATTTATCATCCCGTTTGCATTACATCGAAGAGAAGCATAACTCAAGAACTCTTTCATATTCCTTTTTTCCAAATCAATCCTCAAAAGGGAAAACAACCAATTAAAATGATCTCTCTTGGAACAAAAAACAAGTTAAAAAGTATCAGTCGGTATTGCCGACAGATATATACCCTCAGCTTACGTTAGATTATTTAAATATATTTTGGCTAGTATTACGATTATTCAAACGTTTGGCCCTCTATGCAGCAGGTACCGAAGAAATGGGTCAATATTGTCCATTTCGTATTTTATGCCAAATCATAAAAACAGATAAAATTATTGAAAATTGTGACACTATGTGGGTGAGGTGCCAGAAGGGGTTCGAAGATATATGCAAATCTTGTGTTAGCAAAATTTTTGTATGTTTGAAATTTGCAGAGAGTTGGATGCTTATTTCGCTTTATTTGAGCGTTTTTTTTTTTTTCAAAATCTTGAACCCTATGGGAGGTACCAGAAGAAATGGTTCGATCTATACAATCTTTATAACAGATCTTGTGTTGATAGAAATATTCAGTTGTGCCAAGTCTAAATGGGATCGGATGTTAATTTGGCGTTTTATGAGCCACATGGGTCGACATTTTGTGGGGGAGGTACCAGAAGGAGTGGACCGATATATTCCATTTTAACATCAGATCTTAGGTTTATAGAAATATTGGGGTGTGTGAAATTTTAAGACGTTTGGTTCCTTACATCACATTTTATAAGAGTTATAATTATTCAATATTTTGACCCTTTGTGGTGGAGGTAATTGATGGAGTGGACCGATATAGTCCATTTTCGCACCTGACCTAGCACTTACGCAAATATTAGGATTCGCAAAGTTCGAGCAAAATTGGATCATCCTTTCTCTTTCTGTGCAGAAAATATATTTTTTGCAAATTTCGACCTTTGGTACTTGATGGAGTGATCCGATATTGTCAATTTTTGCACCTGGCCTTGCGCTGTTACAAATATTAGGATTTACAAAGATGGGGCAAATCGGATCATCCTTTCTCTTTCTGTGAAGAAAATATATATATATATTTTTTTTTTTTTTTGAAAAAAAAAAACGACCTTTTGTGGGGGAGGTACCAGAAGGAGTGAAGCGATGTATTCCATCTTCACACCAGATATTACGCTAATAAAATTATTGGGATGTGTGAAATTTGAAGACAATCGGACTCTTATTTCACATTTATTTATTATTCAAAATGTTAACCCTTTGTGGGGGAGTTACTTGATAGAGTGGACCAATATTGTCCATTTTCGCACTTGACCTAGCACCGACAAAAATATTAGGATTTGCAAGGTTGGAGCAAAATCGGATCATATAATATATTTTATATTTAGATCAAATATATTTTTTGAAAATTTCGACCTTTTATGGGGGAGGTTGGTAGTGGACCGATATAGCCCATCTCCGAACCAGCCAGACAGACAGACGGGCGGACGGACATCGTTAGATCGACTCCAAATATCCTGAAACGGATTTGGTCCAAAGAGACCTAGGGTCTAAAACCGTTATTTCGACTAGGCACGTTTTGACCGTATCAAATGATATACACCCTCTGTAGCCATATGGCTGAGGGTATAAAAAACAACAATTAAATGTCATATAACACAAAAAGAAACAAATGTCAAAAGATTAAAATCATAAACGGAGAATAGTCGGGTTAAGATAAAAGATGCAATAAATGTGTACAGCAGCCAGCAGCCACCTTCCTTCGAAAAGGACATATTTCCAAGTATCAATGCCATAATCGATGAAGGAGCAACCCATGTTAGATCTGTGCTGTATCCTATGGTCGTCGGCGGTCTATGTCAAGGTTGTAATGCCAAATATTCTTTTTTTATAAATAAACCAAAAAAAAGGAAAGGAAAGGAAAGAACTCATGTCTATCTGTTGGGCGTAAAATGACACTGACAGCCACAGCTAGCTAGTTGCTTTGCTAGTTAAGTATTTTGTGTGTTTTTTTTTTCAGGGTGGAGGAAAAAGTTCGAGGACAACACGAGTATTTTACTAATAAAACAGCCATGACGCGACCTTTACACTCACACACAGACACACACGCACACACATAGACACACAAGCGTTACGTTACAACCAACCAATTTTTTGTTGTTTGGGCGTATTTAACGTGGATATTTTACGTCAATATCGAATAGCAACTACTGCAACATCAACTACGATGACTACCAAGAAATCATTTTGATTACAAATTTTTAGTTGGGGCAACAACAGAATATTCATAGGCCATGCCATATTGAGGATTGTTAGTAATTCCTTGTAATTTAGTATTACAGAGGCAAAGACGAGGTGCGGTATACAAGGACAAGGAAAAAACTATTTCAAAGTTCAATACAAAGGCAGGACATGTGAGGGTTGTTGCAACAAGTTCATAGGATAACATATAGACCCTACTACAAAAGAATATATATCCTTGATCATCGTAAATTTCTAGGTCGTCGAGAACGAGGAAAAAACTATTTCGAAGTTCAATAAAAAGGCAGGTCATATGAGGGTTGTTGCAAAAAATTCATAGGATAAAATTTGGACGATTACTTAGAGTTTATATGTCTTGTATCAGCTTATCTTCTATACATAAAAGATTAGTGAAATAACTGACTGAGAATCAACGCCTAGACGAAGCGGCTGAAGCTGGTATCTTGAAATTTTGCACAAAGATGACGCTGGGTTTTTGGAAATTTCTACAAAAAGGTTACGAAAAGTACTAAAAATTCAATACGAAATGAGCTGGAATTCTGAAATTTGAATGAGAGACCCTGATGGCGTGAAGGATATATACACTGGTGGCCAAAACTAAAGCAACTGAAATTATAAGGAGAATGAATGCCCTGTAACTTTTTCAAAAATTAAAAAAATGAGAAAGTTTTTCTAGTTTTAAATTAGGTACTTTATTCACTTTTTAAAAACCTAAAACATAAAACCAAAATTAATTTTTATATAAAAAATAATGTTTGGTAAAGTCAATTAACCCGATTTTGGCTTGGACAAAACAAAAGCAACTCTGTTGTACATTCATATAACCGCTGCAATTTCAGTTGTTTTTACTGTGATATTTATCGCTTTTTGATTCCTTCGATAATTTCGCTTGTCATAAATCCTTTTTGAGAAGTTTTTTACAACAGTATGTGTTTTTCTTTTCGTTTTTTAAGTACTGCTCAAAAAAAAATTTAAAAATGGCTAGAAGCAAATACTGTACCTGAATAAAACAGCAAATTATCAGTGACTATCAAAACAACATATCACAGAAAATGATTTCCGAGAAATATTTCATAAATATGTATGTGATTTCATAATTATTTCTGTATACTAAGGCGGATTTTTGAAACTGGATCAGTAGTAACAGTCTATAACGGATGAAGGCCGTGAAAAACTTCAGCCCGTACTGATCCACAAATTGTGTGAGAAATAAAAAACAACTATTTAAGAGTTCAACTGGATTGGTGAGAGAGCAATCATTTGATATAAGCTCGAGATCAGTGCGTAGACGAGTAGTGGCAGCTGGTCTGCCTGCCCGTAAGACATCAAAAAACCATTTATATCTGAAAAAAATTAAAAAGGCTTTCGGAAACGATAATATTAAGTGGAATCAAGCTCAATGGAAAAAATATTATTTCTATGATGAGTCTACGTTTAATATTAAAGGCTCAGACGTGAAAAATTTTACCGTGAGAAGACCAAAAAATGAAGGACTCAAGCCGCAGTGTTGCAAAGGTACAGTGAAGCATGAGGGAGGGTCAAAAATGGCGTGGCGCTGTTTTTCTTTCTATGGACTTGGGCCTATCCATAAAATAAAGGAAGTTGTGGATCGGTTTGTTTACAAAGATGTGTTGGACATCACGTTGTTCCCTTACGCTGAGTAAAATATTCGGCTGATTTGGGTGTTTCAGCATGACAATGATGCCAAACTTGTATCAAAACTTGTCAAATATTGGTTGCGGGAGTCAAAAATTGATGTTTTGTTATTGCCGGCACAATCACCTGACCTAAACTCCATAGAAAACCTTTGGAGTATCGTAGATAGGAAGATCAAGCGAGATTCGGAAATAAATAAGCACAACATTTTCTAAAGAATTCAGGGTGCCTGGGAAAGCACACCCAAGGATCAAATTGAGCTTGTTATAGATTCAATGCCCCGTAGGTGTGCAGCTGCTATCAAAAATAATGGTTATGCTATCGACTACTAGCCAAAATTTAATTATTTTAAAATAAAAAATCAAAAGTTGCTTTAGTTTTGACCAAGCAAAAATTAGGTCATTCTAGTTTTCCACATATTATTTTTCGTTCAAAATTATTTTTGTATTTTTATTTTTAGTTTCTTAAAAGTGAATTAAACCCCTCATTTAAAACTGGAAAAACAATTACGATTTGTTTATTTTTGTAAAAGTTAAAGGACATTTATTGTCTTTGCGATTTAAGTTGCTTTAGTTTTGGCCACCAGTGTATATCAACAGGGTTTTTGGAAACTAAGGTTACGAAAAGTCCCAAAGCGGTATTAAACTTCTAAAAATTGAAATTTGGTATGAAAATCAAAGGAGTGGAAAGTAATTTTGATATATATGAAGGAGTTATAGAAAATGATTACTAAGTGTGCGATCTGTGTGAACTGGACTAAATTTTACTAAATTTGGAATAGTTGGATTTAGGGTTAATGGTTGAAGCTGGTATTTGGAACTTTTATATTGACGTTCCTTTTGATGGTAGGTTGTTAAAAGTGAGGTGGTTCTGGAAATGTTGAGCATAAGTGCACAGAAAGTACTAAATGGTACTATATTTGGTACAATTTGGTATTTAGTGAAAATATAATGGAAAACCACAAGTGGCTATCGTTAGAGCACTCCAGCATTTAAATGTGAAAAAATCTTTTGTGTCTCATACAATCGCTCGTTACCGTGATGCTGGTAGCGTAGCCCGACGTCAAGGAATTGGCCAACATCAGCAGAAATGGTTCGAAAAGTAAAAGAAGCGACTTGATCGAAACCCACGTCGCAGTAGTCGAAAAATGGCTCGTGAGCTAAACATATCGTAACATTCCATTCGGCAAATATTGAAAATTAATTTCAGGGCAAAGCCATTGATATTCAATGGCCGCAACAGAAAGAAAATAGACTCAAAAGAGCTAAAGAGTTGCTTGGCTTGGCCGAGGTCAGCTGAAAAAGTGCAGCTTCGGTTGGCCACCAGAACTCAAGCGTCGGGCATGGTGATGGTGTAGGCCGCCATAACAGGTCGCTCTCCGCTCGTATTTATCGACCGTGGCATCAGAATAAATGCCGAATATTGTTGCGAAAATATTCTGGAGGGTGCAATAAAGCCTTGGGCACGCAATCATTTTGGCCGCATACTTTGGACATTCCAACAGGACTCTGCACCATCGCACTCAGTGAGCGCCACCCAAGAATGGTTACAAAATGAGGTAACTCGCTTTATTTCCAGCGTACAATGGCCACCAATATCTCCGGATACCAATCCGTTGGACTATTGTGTCTGGAGTATTTTGGTAAGTAAGGTTGGCACTAAAAAAATACCAAAGTATCGATCATCTCAAGCAAGCGCCCCGCCAGGAATGGGGCAAAGGTGTAAAGGTGACCAATTCGAATAAATCTAAACTAATTCTAAATTCAATTCAATTATTTGTACGTAATTCTGTATTTGTACGAAAAATAATATATGGTGCTACCTTTGGTATTTGGTGAAGGAATAGATCTTACATTTTTTTATTGATGTCACTGTTGGTTTCTAGGGTTTACATATGGAGACGTTAAAATTTTTTTTACAGAAATTGTGGGAATGGTTTTACTAACATAAAAATGAAAGATTTTGAAGACTTTTTTGGTGTAAAAGGCGAAAGTCCGAAAATTTAGTACTATGTATGAAGTTGTGATTGAAAAATGTTGTCAACCTGAATAAATTATGCATTTTGAATGCCAAAAAGGCCTAACACAAACTGTTGGAACAAATCTAAATTTTTAAGATGGACTTTTCGCAGACGAAGTAGTAGCGATACTTGCTAGTTGTCTATATAGGTTAGCATTTTCCTGCCTGATGATTTTTGGGGTAATCGTTTAAAATGCGGTATATAGAGTGTGTAGTGTGTTCTGTCATATGTCGCAGAAGACTGCTAGCATAGCCTCATTATTTATTAAATCACTGATAAAGCAAAACCTCCAAATATGTGAAATACAGAAAGGAACTTACCATGCGTCCATGTAAATCGCATGTATGTGTTTTTTGTAAACTTACCTATAAAGAAAAGAAAAAAATAATTAGTAAAATTTAGAATAATCAAAAAAATATATTATAATATATACATGCGACTAATAACAAACAAAAACCGTTCATTTAAAACATTATTCTCTTGACCAGAGCATGGAAATAAGTTAGCTACTTATTATTATTATTTATTTATGAACAAATTTTTCAGTTTTATAATTAACTTAAATAAACTTAACTCAGTTAAGCTATTTTTTTTTTTTCTTTAAAAAACCTTACACTTTCCTAAAGAAAAATCAAGTTGTATCCCTAATAAATTAAGTTTTTTCCTTAATAAAACTGTGTTTTATTATTTAAACTTAATTTATCCAATATTCCATGCTTGAAAAAATTCCAAACAGCTTTCAATGGAAAAAGTTACCAAAAAATCAATTTTCATTTAATATTCAACCGTAAATGTGAATAACAAATTTATGTAAAATTGGACGAAGCAATTAGAGAGTACATTGTCCATTTTCCCAAGGAGAAACGCATAAAGCGGGAAAATAGGAAGGTGAGGTGCAGGGGTGGAGAGGTAAACGAAATTAATTTTTTTCTTCTAGAAGAAAAAAAAAAAACAACAACAACGACAGGAGGAGCCAATAACCTTTTCATTCTGTTTCTGTCTTGACGTACTGCTAATGGCTTGCCCAACCACAGCAAGCTAGGCAGCCAGATAATGTTAATGTTTGTTTGAACAAGTCTTTTAAGAAATCTTCCATTCTTTATGACTTCATATTGAATATACAACACAGAGGGAGAGAGCGAGAACGAGAACAATGAATTCGATTTTGTATACCTTGAAAATTGGTGGAGAAATAAGTATGACTACAAAAAATTGCTAAAGGTCTTTGAACGACCTTCGTGGGCCAAATACCTCAAAACAGCACACAAAGTGTTAAAATTCTACCGAGTATAAAGTTTCATATTCTTCTCCGTTCATTTTTTCGAACTTCGTTTTGTGTAAACCCATGGATTAACTTTGTATGGAAAGGTAATTGTTTTCTTGGAAGACGTTTTCTTTGTTTGTGTTTCCTCGACAATCAAACAAACGAACAGAAACTCTTCATTTATGTTTTCTTCTTTGTTTTTTGGTGCAGAGTTCATTATGTTCCGTTTATATAAGCCAGGTGTTGAACGTTTCCTCCTCTCTATATGTTGGATGGCATGATTTTTTTTCTTACTGACTCTGATGTGTTATACCGCAGCCAGCTAGCCAGCAGCAGTTACAGAGTAATTTTGGGTATTTTGGCTTTACTACTCATCATTATCATCGTCATTTAGTCATCAACGGCGATTTGCAGAAACCAATTACTTGAATATTTCATGTTTCTTTTTAATGTATTCTCTTTGAAAAAAATAAAAATTGCAAAAAAAATACATTGGGATCCAGTTGAAATCTCCAAAATATGAGTTTTTTTTTTTTTTTTTTTTTTGAAATTATTGGTGGAGTTTTTCACAAACTTTTAGAGCCTGTTTTTAGTGATGATTCGAAAGTGAATACGAAAGAGAAAGCACCAAGTCCTAAGAAAATTTCTTATATGTTTTTGGTTTTACGTTGATCCTTAGGTTCAGAACTGAGATGACGTCCTGAAGCGAATTCTACATGGATAATAAAAACAATAAAGGTTAGAGATGGGTTGATTTATTTTAAAACACCACCAGTATGTTGAATTCTAGAAAGTGCTCATCTACTTCGTCAATGAAAAGTTCAAATTAAAATTTTAGATTTATTCCAACATTTGTTTCAGTCATTTAAAGTACTCAAAATGCACAATTTGTTCAGTTTGACAAAAAAAAAATGACAAATTTTTGAATCAAAACTTCATACATCGTACTACATTCTCAGACTTTCAAGGTTTTCCTTATTCGAATCATCCAGTTCCACTCCAGCATTTAAATGTGAATAAATCTTTTGTGTCTCGTACTGGTAGCGTAGCCCGACGTCAAGGAAGTGGACGGAAGAAAACAGCAACATCAGCAGAAATGGTTCGACAAGTAAAGTGATCGAAACCCGCGTCGCAGTGGCCGAAAAATGGCTAGTGAGCTGAACATATCACAATATTCCATTCGGCAAAAATTGAAAAATGAGCTCGGGGTAAAGACACCAAAATTCCAAAACGTTCAAGAACTTACACCGCAATAGAAAGAAAATTGACTCAAAAGAGCTAAAGAGTTGCTTCGCTTGGCCGAAAGTGGTGAACTGCCGAATTTGGTTTTCTCACATGAGAAAACATTCGTTGTCCAGCAGTTTGTAAACAAACAAAATGTGCATCTTCGGTTGGCCACCAGAACTCAATCGCCGGCCATGGTGATGGCGTGGGCAGCCATAGCAGCCGATGGTCGCTCTCCGCTCGTATTAATCGACCGTGGCATCAAAATAAATGCCGAATATTATCGCGAAACTATTCTGGAGGGTGTATTAAAGCCTTCGGCACGCAAACTTTTTAGCCTCAACAACATCGCACTCAGCACGCGCCACCCAAGAATGGTTACAAAATGAGGTTCCTCGCTTCATTTCCAGCGCACAATGGCCACCAAAATCTCCGGATACCAATCCGTTGGACTATTGTGTCTGGAGTATTTTGGAAAGCAAGATTGACTCTAAAAAATACCAACGTGTCGATCATCTAAGCGCTTCGCCGGGAATGGACCAAAATACCGCAGATTTTGAAGGCCATAATTTGTGTCAAAGGTGTCCATTTCGAACAAATCGAAACTTATTCTAAAATTTGATGCTATTTTCAAAATTTTTGGCTTTCATTCAATAAAATTAAAAAAAAAAATGTAAAAATTATGGCGTTTGAATTTGTTGCAGTTTTTTATCTCAAACCAAATTTAGTACCTTTTTCCACTTTTCCTACAATTATTATTTCCGAGACCATCTCCATATGTCCAGGCTACACATGAACACAGCGACCCTAATATCAAATTTCAGAATTCAAGCACTATACTTTCACCCCTAACCAAATTGTACCAAATATAGTACTGTTTGGTAATTTTCGTGCACTTGCAGTACATATGTCTCAAACCACATTTTTATCACGAACCTTCCACCAAAAGAGACCCCCAATTTAGAATTTTAGAATTCCAGCTTCATCCGTTCACCCTAATTTAGTATCATATAGTACAACAGTTCTCACACTTAGTACACAGTTTCAAAACCAACCTTCATATATCAAACTTACTTTCCAACCTTGATTTTCATACCAAGTTTTTAGTTCTATCCCTTTACATAATACCAAATGGCACCCCATTTCAGAAGTCTAGTACAATTTATTTTAGGACTTTTCGTAACCTTAAATTTTGAATCAAGTTCGGCCGGGCCGAACTTTTAATACCCTCCACCATTTGGTACAAATTTGGCAATTTCCAAAAAATAAAATCCGTTAAAAATTCTGTTAAAATCTTAAAAATACCGAATGCTTATACGACGACTTGGACCTGTATAGGCAAATTTGTCATAAGTTATTACAATATTTAAATGCGAAACTTGAAGAAAAATCCGTTTATAATGTAGCTCAAATCATCAAAATACCGAATATGGGGGGTACCGTTATATGGAGGCTATACGAAGACGTGGACCTGAACAGACAATTTTCTGGCATGGACTGAAGTATCCATTACGAACTTCACATGCGAAATTTGAAACAATCCCGGTAAATAATGTCGCTAAAATCATCAAAATACCGAATATCGGGGGGTACGGTGTATGGGGGCTATATGAAGATGTGGACCTATATAGCCCATTTTCTGTTTTATGCTGCAGTATCTATTACGAACTTCAAATACCAAATTTGGAACGATTCTGCTAAATAATGTCGCTAAAATCATCAAAATACCGAATATCGGGGGGTACCGTTATATGGGGGCTACACGAAGACGTGGACCTGCACAGATAATTTTCTGTCTTAGGCTGTAGTATCCATTACGAACTTCAAATACCAAATTTGGAACGATTCCGCTAAATAATGTCGCTAAAATCATCAAAATACCGAATATCGGGAGGTACCGTTATATGGGGGCTATATGATACCTTGGACCTACATGGCCCATTTACGAACTTAACCTGCCTACTGGCAAAATATACATGTGTGCAAAATTTTAGCCTTCTATATCAATTTGTTCGAAAGATAGCGTGATTACAACATACAGACAGAGGGCAGACAGACAGACAGACAATCACACAGACAGACAGACGGACATGGCTAAATCGTCTTAGAATTTTACGCTGATCAAGAATATATATACTTTGTTGGGTCTGACATGAGTATTTCGAGGAGTTACAAACGGAATGACAAAATTAATATACCCTCCATAGTATGGTGGAGGGTATAAAAAACCATTTGCTACATCTATTCTGCAGCCCATCTGGGAGTCTCATTTCAAATATCATAATTCTAGCTTATTCCTTCAATTCAAAGTATTCAATGGTTAGCACATGTTAGCACTTTTCGTACCCTGTCCAAATGCCAAGCTTTTTAACACGCTTATCCACCAAGACGTGCAAAATTGCAGGATCCTCTTTCAACCGTTTCGTGTGGGCGTTGTTTCTCAGTTAGTCAGTCAGTTATATCACTACTCTTTTATATATATAGCCAAGATTAATTCAAATCCCCAGCACATCATTTCTGATGGATTTTGCGAAAAGTCTTCCACTGTGTCGCGGCGGCTTATGTTCGTTGAAATGAAATTCCTTTAATATTTCTGCTGTTTTGACCGTTGTTGCTGTCTTTAAATACCAACATGATTTATGATGTTTAATTTCATATAATTTTAGCGTACATATTTCTTTTCGCAATATATAACCAACCACTTATTTAAGCATTTTTTTGGACGTTTTTCTGTTGAAATAATTTATTATTTCCATTTAATTGTGCCGAAAAAAATTGTTTCAAGATTTATAACCATAAAAAAAAATCTAGATATATATTCTAAAAAAGAAATGTATAAAGAAAATGTGAAAATAAATATCCAAGGAAAATCAAAGGAAAAACCCCAGGTGATGATGAAGTCATCTACAGCAAAACCTTCCGCCCTAAGGCGTTGTCTTAATTTTCACTTAAAACAAACGTTCCCCACAACCCCCAATCATCATTTTTGGAAAAAAAAACTGAGGTATTTTCTTTTCTCACATGGAGTAGCAGTATTTCTTTGTCATTTCCTATTTCCTTCTACAAACACACACACACACACACATATGTATTTTCTTAACATTTAATTTTAGTTCCGTTCCACTTTACCAACACACCAGGCCCTCCTTTGTTTATGTCCCCCCCCTCCGCCCTTACTCCACACTACAGTTGCTGCTTATGTCTTTTGCAAAATTGATTAATGGAACTTCTTTTAGTGTGTGGAACGATGGCGACGACGCCGACCGACGGTGTGTTGGAGTATTACTTTTTTTTTTGATAGTGGCTTCCTTAGCTAAAATGGATGATTTCATAGCGTCGTCGTATGTTGCTTCATGATGATGATGATGATGACGGCCACATAGTTCATGTGGTGTCTGACTCAGGGAGTGGTCTCTGTCTTCTTTGTTTTAGCATTTATAGCTGCCTTTTATGGCTGCACAACACATGACGATAATGAGGACGCTGATGATGATGATGATGGTGTATCCATTTACAACCGTTTCTGCGTACATAATGATAATTTAGCTTTTACTGCACTTTACCACTGGTGTGCTCCCCGACTCCCTCCCTCTCACCAACACCCTTGTTATTATTTGTCCATCAAGTTGCCCAACAACCAAGTCCAATCAGTTTAATTTTTTTTCTCCTTTGTTGAAAAACTTTCTACCCATATATCTTCTTCATTTCCATCACTGAAAGTACACAGCAAAAACAAATTGTGTGTTTGGGTATCGTAAATTTTACGATATCATCAAACGAAGTTGTTGTCGTTATTATATTTGGTATTTACCGCTCTTGGTTTCGACAATATGACCACCACAGCACTAAAAGTTCTCCAACTTTTTGATGAATGTCTTCATCATAATGAACAAACACGAAACCAACCATAAATCCAATGACAAACAACTACGAGTGTGATTATTGAAAAATCTACTTCAAAACTAAATTTTATAAAATAAGATTTAAATCATTTGTTTGAAAAAAATTAAAAAATATATTTCAGATATGAAATATTCTGTAGTGTTACTTTTAAAGTATAAAATTTTTTATCAGAGGTTGTATATCAGATCTCCCGAAAGTCGCTCGGATTTGTTTAAAGAGTGAAAACCAAATTTTTCGATGTCGCTCGAATAGGAGTGAGCATATTATCCTCGTATCTGAGTGGAATCAAAATTCCTTCAAAATCGAGCAGATTCTACTCTTGCCGAGTGTTCTTTCAGTTTTTGTTTCCACTCATTTACATATTTAAATATTTGTTCTATGTACACCCACAACAAGAAATGAGTGAAGAGTAGATTTCGTAAAACGTCTCACCCTTCGAACAATCCTGCTTTCGATCATGTTTCCTTCCCGAGTGAACATTTACACATCTGTGCTCTGGTATATACAGGGTGAGATCAAAAACAAGTTAAAAAGCAGTAAGTTCGGCCGGGCCGAACTTTTAATACCCTCCACCATTTGCAACGAACTTGGAAATTTTTAAAAAATAAAATCCTTAAAAAATTCTGTTAAAATTTTAAAAATACCGAATATAGCCGTTATATTGCGGTCTATACGACGTGGACATACATAGGCATTGTTTGTCATAAGCCATTACCGTATTCAAATTCGAAACTTGAAATAAACGGTGAATAATGTAGCTAAAATCGTCAAAATATCGCATATAAGGAGGTGCCGTTAAATTGGAGCTGTGCGAAGACCTGGACCAGCGGTGGGTATTGTACCTAAAATCGTCAAAATAACGAATATAGGGAGGTACTGATATATGGGACCTATACGAAGACCTGGACCCGCACAGACAATTTTCTGTAACAGACTGTAGTTCCCATAACGAACTACAAATACCAATTTTGAAACAATTCCGGTGAATAATGTCGCTAAAATCATCAAAATACCGAATATATGGAGGTACCGTTATATGGGGGCTATATGAAAACGTGGACCTACATGGCCCATTTACGAACTTAACCTGCCTACTGGAAAAATCAACATGTGTGCAAAATTTTAGCCATCTATCTCAATTCATTCGAAAGATAGCGTGATTACAACAGACAGACAGACAGACAGACGGACATCGCTAAATCGATTTAGATATTTACGCTGATCAAGAATATATATACTTTGTTGGATCTGATATGAGTATTTCGAGGAGTTACAAACGGAATGACAAAGTTAATACACCCTCCATAGTATGGTGGAGGGTATAAAAACACTGCAACCAACTTCAGACTGCTGTCATTTCTAAGCCAGTCGTTCGACAGCTGTTAAAATTATTCCAGTGACAGTTCATTATATTGTTTACAAGCGTACAAAAGCATTTCGGTGAGAATTTTCCAGAGAAAAAAATATTCATGATGGAATTCAAGTGTGATAGTGTGATTTCTTTATATTTGGCCGGGAAACTTCAAGTGGCTATCGTTAGAGCACTTCAGTATTTAGATGTGAATAAATCTTTTGTGTCTCGTACCATTGCTCGTTACCGTGATACTGGTGGCTACGACGCCAAGGAAGTGGACGGAAGAAAACAGGAGTATCAGCAGAAATGTTTCGAAAAGTAAAGAAGCGACTTAATCGAAACCCGCGTTGCAGCGGCCGAAAAATGGCTCGTGAGCTGAACATATCGGAATATTCCATTCGGCAAATATTGAAAAACTAGCTCGGGGTGAAGCCATTGACATTCCAAAAAGTGCAAGAACTTACACCGCAACAAAAAGAAAATAGACCCAAAAGAGCTAACGAGTTGCTTCGCTTGGCCGAAAGTGGTGAACTGCCGAATTTGGTTTTATCCGATGGGGAAACATTCGTTGTTCAGCAGTTTGTAAAAAAATAAAATGATCGTGTTTACTTGCCAAAGAGGTCAGCTGAAAATGTGCACCTTCGGTTGGCAACCAGAACTCAAGCGCCGGCCATGGCGACGGTATGGACCGCCATAACAGCCGATGGTCGCTCTTCACTCGTATTTATCGGCCGTCAAAATTCAGAATAAATGCCGAATATTATCGCGAAAATATTCTGGTGGGTGTATTAAAACCTTGGGCACGCAAACATTTTGGCCGCAGACCTTGGACATTCCAACAGGACTCAGCACAATCGTACTCAGCACGCGCCACACAAGTATGGTTACAAAATGAGGTTCCTCGCTTCATTTACAGCACACAATGGCCATCAAAATTTCCGGATACCAATTCGTGGGACTATTGTGTCTGGAGTATTTTGAAAAGCAAGGTTGGCACTTAAAATCACCTAAGGCAAGCGCTTCACCGAGAATGGGCCAAAATACCGCAGAGCAACATTCGGGCAGCTTGCGACAGTTTCATTGGCCGTTTGAAGGCCATACTTCGTGCCAAAGGTGACCAATTCAAACAAATCTAAACTTATTCTAAAATTTGATGATATTTCCGACATTTTTTGCTTTTGTATGAAAATATAAATTAAAAATTAAAAAAAAAGTAAAAATTATGGCGTTTGACTTTGTTGCAGATTTTTATCTCACCCTGTATATCGGCCCGTGCATTCTGACACCTCCCCCACAGAGTGGTCAACATTTTGAACGCTCATACAATGCGAAAAACCATCCGATTACTTTCGAGCTCGACATATCCCAATATTTCTATCAACACAAGATCAGGTATGAAAATGGGATATGTCGGATCACTCCTCCCTTAACAGGTTGAAATTTTGGAAATGTATAACTCTCATAATATGCAAAATAAACACCCGATTCTCTTCAAGCTTTACACGTGTCATATATGTTTATTAACACAAGAACTTGTGCCCCTTCTGGCTTCATCACCCGCAAAGGGACACCACAATTTTGAATATTTGAATATCTCTTCTAACTTGTAGACGATTCTTTTCAAACTTGGCATATCTAAATATTCTTCTCAACCGGAGATCTTATGTGAGTATGGAATTTATCGGCTCTTCTCATACCATAAAAATAAGTGTTGGGTTTTTTTATATGTTGCACAATCCTTTGGTCCACTATATACACACCTTGCGCATATTTCAACATTTACGAAAAATTACCTCATATCTCATACGATACGATGAAGGATATAGGAACGATATAGCATAAAATTGACACGTTCTAGTATTTATATCAGTCTTAGGTTAGCTAAAACATACGCCATATTCGCCCAATACTTAGCTAAAACATACGCCATATTCGCCCAATACTTTGGAACCTCAGCACCATGAGATAAATACAAATTTTAAAATTAAATTATAGGGACTTCCAGTTTTGGCAGTGAAATGAGTTGGTAAAAACTCTTCAATGCACCGCAAAGTTTAAGATATTGACTTCCTACGTAGATCGTATTTAAGGCCCAACCCTCACGAAATTGTGAATGGTTAAGGTTAGGGTCAGGATAGAAGCCTATTGTTTTCGGAGATGAACGCTTAAAATGGTAGAGATTAAAATGTACCAACGACAGAAAATGTTCCCTTTGCAATTTTGTATTAATAATGTCTGAGTATTCGAAGAGTTGTTAACTAGAATTCTGTATATTCTATCCTTTCCCAGTTGTTCTTTCGTGTCCTTAAATATTAAATGTTGAAATATTGAACATCTTTATGTACATTTCCTAAAATTAATCAAGAAACCTTTTCCATTTTTCCAGAGATATACCCTCAGCCTATGTTCGATTATCTAAATATATTTTGACTAGTGCTGCTCTATGGAGCAGATCCCGAAGGAATGGGCCAATATTGCCCATTTCCTATCGGACCCAAAATATGATATAAATATTTCGACAGATGTGCCAAATCTAAATGGAATCGGATGCTAATTTGGCGATTTATGAGCTTCATGGGTACTCAAAATTTCAATATTTTGTGGGGGAGGTACTTGATGGAGTGGACCGATATTGTCCATTTTCACACCTGTCCTAGCACTGACGCAAATATTAGGATTCGCAAAGTCGGAGCAAATTCGGATTAGCCTTTCTCTTTCTGTGCAAAAAATTTGTTTTTTTTTTTTTTGAAAATTTCGACCTTTTGTGTGGGAGGTACCAGAAGGAGTGGGCCGATATTGTTCATCTTAACACAAGACCTTGGGTTAATATAAATATTGGGATGTGTGAAATTTGAAGACAGTCGGACTCTTACATAACATTTTATGAGAGTTGTAATTATTCAAAATTTTGACCATTTGTGGGGGAGGTACTTGATGGAGTGGACCGATATTGTCCATTTCCACACCTGCCCTAGCACTGACGCAAATATTAGGAATTTCAAAGTTGGAGCAAATTCGGATTATCCTTTCTCTTTCTGTGCAAAGAATATATTTTTTGAACATTTCGACCTTTTGTGGGGAGGTACCTGAAGGAGTGGACCGATATTGTTCATCTTAACACCAGACATTGGGTTAATATAAATATTGGGATGTGTGAAATTTGAAGACAATCGGACTCTTACATAACATTTTATGAGAGTTGTAATCATTCAAAATTTTGACCATTTGTGGGGGAGGTACTTGATGGAGTGGACCGATATTGCCCATTTTCACACCTGACCTAGCAATGACGCAAATATTAGGATTTGCAAAGTTGGAGCAAATTCGGATTATCCTTTCTCTTCCTGTGCAAAAAATATATTTTTTGAAAATTTCGACCTTTTGTGGGGGAGGTACCAGAAGGAGTGGACCGATATTGCCCATCTCCGAACTCGATCTAAGTTTGACAAAAATATTACGTTGTAGCCAATTTGGACCAAATCGGATACTCCCTTCGAGAGTTATCGTGCGCACCAGCCAGCCAGCCAGACAGACGGACGGACGGACGGACGGACATCGCTAGATCGACTCCAAATGTTCTGAAACGGATTTGGTCCAAAGAGACCTAGGGTCTAAAACTGTTATTTCGACTAGGCACGTTTTGGCCGTATCAAATGATATATACCCTCTGCAGCCATATGGCTGAGGGTATAAATATATTTAAATTTAATTAGAAAGAGCACAACAAAAGTGCAATTTTTGATAATGACAAGGATGATGAGGAGTGGTGGGGCGGCGATGGTGTGGCTAATACAACAAAACAGAAATGAAAAGTTAAAGACAAAAGAAAATAACAACAACACATATATGCACAGCACGCACATACATATAAATAATGTATAAATTTCCATCATCGCAACTTTAAGGATATTGACCTTGTCGCTATCTTTGTTATATAGGATGATGACGATGATGGTGGTGTTCTTTGTGTTAAGAGAGGGGAGGAAATGCGAATCAGAGAATTTCCATGGATAAGAGAGAGAGAGAGAGAGCGCAAAAAGGAGAATCATCAACCAGCCAATGATGATATCTTTCACAGCAGTGTCATTTTTGCAAAATGTACAACAGATGAAGAAAGTACATGCGGGTAAATACAATATGTACACATGTAGTACGTACTACATACAAGAAAGTATACAACACACTATGTACAAATGTACTTATTGTTTGTACATTATGTACCAACAAAACAACAAAGGAAATGAAGAAAAATCACTTATGGCAATGACAGCAAGTTGTAGAGGACGATGATGATGATTAAGAAGAAGAAAAACGGGAGAACATAAACACAAGAGTAACACACACGCACAACAAACACTGGGGAGGCGACGATATCTAAAGGCAAAGTAAACAAAATTTCCTCATGGAGGGGGGGTAGAAAGAGGGAAAAGAGAAAGGTTACCAACCATATGGAGGAGGAAAGTGCAGCATTATACACCATAATCATCATCAGCCTCATCCCAAAGCAAGGCAACAAAATGAATATGGGTTGTAAAGGAAAGAATAAAGAAATTAAATGGAAGCCATGTCACAGTAACAAAAGCATTCGAGCGACAGGCATACTCTTCTGCAGCGATGCCAACTTAGTGCTTTTCGCGCTATTTATGGTGCTTTTTAGACCCCTAAAAACGCCAAAATAGTGGGCATAGCGCGAAACGAAAAAAGCACTGTACGTACGATTTTCATCTTTTCTGTTGGTGCTTTTAGCGGGTTTTAAATTTTCAAATGTGGCAATGTTAATACATTCAAATATTTTGATAGTATGGCAAGTTCTTTACTCCAAATTTTTTACGTGTCTTTCATGGTAGAAGAATACAGGTAGTCGCTTCAACACAGCTGCTGGGACTATGACATGTGAAACCGATTTTGGGAATTTAAAATTTTGAATGAAAAATTATTAAAATTTGTAAAAATTGTTGAGAAATGCATCGTATAAGAAAATATATAAAAAATTTACTTATATTTGACAAAACAATTTTAAAATTTTGATATATCAATGTTCGCAAGCGTTGATGCTTCTACCTATATTCTTCTACCATGGTGTCTTTCATTCCTGTCATTGAAGATCTTTTATTTACATGTAACTCTTTTTTAATAAACCAAAATAAAAGGAAGAATTTTGTGTATTATAAACCAATTGAAGGAAAAGTAAAATAAACGAGAAAAAAACGCGGATGTCATTTCTATTATGGAATTGAGTATTGATAATTGATAGATCTGGATAGAAGTAAATGATTTCAAGGTTCCATAGGGCAAAATCCCTTTCAATATTTATCAGAATTCGTTATAAGACTGTTAAGCTTCCCATAATCAAATGCAGAAGTAGAAAGAGCATTCAGTGCTATGAATTTATATAAATCGAAAATCGGAAACAGACTATCCTTAAGTTCTGTAAATTCTATTTTACATATTAAATATGGCCTTCGTCGAGAGAATACGTGCTGTGACAAATATGACATGCCGTCAAATGTCTGTAAAAAAAATTTCTACACAGAAAGTTTACAAAAAGTCAAACTATTTTTTACAAACTGTCTTATGGCAAAATGAAGAAACTGATGCAGACATTTCAACGGCATTTGAAGCTATGGGTTTTATGGGTAGGTGAACATAATTGTTTGTACCACATGTAAAATGTTCCTAATATATCATATTTTTTTTTAAAATATGTATGCACTTATGTAAATATATGAAATGTTTATATAAGATAAATTTTTGAATAAAACAGTACTTAGTTTAAAAAAAAATTATAAATTGACAATTTTGGCATTTTGGTTAGAAAAAAATACATAGCGCTTTTTACGTTTTTTTTAGGAAAGTTTTTACGCCATTTACGCTTTTTTGGTTTTTAATTACGCTTCTAGCTCTCAAAATGTTGGCAATACTGCTCTTCTGCATTACTTGGAGGCACGCAATTTGTGTACAACAAAAAACGTTGGGGGTAGACTACAAACAAAGTTATGCGGCAGCTATGTCTCCCTGTCTCCTCGTCGTTTGTTTTTTTTTTTTTTTATCCTTTCCCCCATACTAAAAGGGAGCAAATGTATGCGTTGCAGACAGACCAAGAAAAAACAACAAAACAAAAGCTCCCCGCGAAAAAAAAACAACAACATATTGTGCCATATTTTGTGGAGAGTTATTGTTGACTTGAGAAGAGGAGGGCGGGTTTGTTGTGCTGTTGTTATTGTTGACTTGAGAAGAGGAGGAGGTTGTTGTGTGGATGTTTGTAAATACCATCAAACTACCAGCAATACTGGCGAGCACATCCTTTCTAGTCCTTATATAGTACTACTAGCTGCTGTTGTTGTTGCTGTTCTAACTTGTTTGTTAACTTTCCATGTCTGTTGCTGAGAACTGCTGTACGGTATTTACTGTATTATATACAGATCACAGAGGGAAGGTGGGAAGGCGTTGGGTTTTAGGATTCAAGTTACCCTCAGTGTTAAAGACAAATAATGGTTTAGTCCACATGCAATTGTAAATAAAGCTGCATACGCTTATGTAGTGGTGTGTTGTATTATGCGGGATTGCAATTTAAAGGGAATGACTTGATATTTGCTCTTTTTTGTGATATGTCTTGTGTGTAGTAACACATGTTTAATTTAAATTGTTCTCAAGAATTTTTAATTAAGCTGAATATTCCATTAACATATTGCATGAAGAATAGAAATAGAAAATATTTTCATACATGTTTATAATAAAAAGAATAAATAATAATAAAAATATTTATTTTTTTAATTAAAAAAAATATATTTAAAATAAAAAAATGCTTTAAATCAGGCCTCCGAAAAACTCGTTCGAAATTGTACAAAGAGTGAAACGCACTTGAATTCAGAAGCAGAAAAAATATTGAGCAAACTCATTTTTTCGATGCCGCTCGAATATGAGTAAATATACAGGGTAGGATGAAAAAAACTGCAAACAACTTCAGACTGTTGTCATTTCTAAGCCATTCGTCCGACAGCTGTTAAAATTATTCCAGTGACTGCTCATTATATTGTTTACAAGCCCAAAAAAGGTGAGAATTTTCCAGAAAAGGTTATTCGTGGAATTTAAGCGTGATAGTCTGAATTCTTTATATTTGGCTGGAAAACTACAACTGGCTATCGTTAGAGCACTCCAGCATTTAAATGTGAATAAATCTTTTGTGTCTCGTACCATCGATCGTTACCGTGATACTGGTAGCGTAGCTCGACGTTGAGGAAGTGGACGGAAGAAAACAGCAACATCAGCAGAAATGGTTCGAAAAGTAAAGAAGCGACTTAATCGAAACATACGTCGCAGTGGCTAAACAATGACACGTGAGACGAACGTATGGCAACATTCCATTCGGCAAATATGGAAAAATCAGCTCGGGGCAAAGCCATTGAAATTCCAAAAAATTCAATAACTTACACAGCAACAGAAAGCTTATGGTCGCTCTCCGCTCGTATTAATCGAATGTGGCATCAGAATATATGTCGAATATTATCGCGAAAATATTCTGGAGGGTGTATTAAAGTCTTGGGCACGCAAACATTTTGGCCGCAGACCTCGGACATTCCAACAGAACTCAGAACCATCGCACTTAGCACGCGCCACCCAAGAATGCACGTGAGGTGAACATATCGCAATATTCCATTTGGCAAATATGAAAAAATGAGCTCGGGGCAAAGCCATTGAAATTCCTAAAAAATGCAATAACTTACACCGCAACAGAAAGAAAGTGGACTCAAAAGAATTAAAGAGTTGCTTCGCTTAGCCGAAAGTGAAGAACTGCCAAATTTGGTTTTCTCCGATGAGAAAACAATTGATGTTCAGCAGTTTGTAAACAAACAAAATGATCGTGTTTACCTGCCATATAGGTCAGCTGAAAATGTGCACCTTCGGTTGGCCACCAGAACTTAAGCGCCGGACATGGTAATGTTATGGGCCGCCATAACAGCCGATGGTCGCTCTACGCTCGTATTAATCGACCATGGCATCAGAATAAATGCCGAATATTATCGCAAAAATATTCTGGAGGGTGTATTAAAGCCTTGGGCACGCAAACATTTTGGTCGCAGACCCTGGACATTCCAACAGGACTCAACACCATCGCACTCATCACGCGCCACCCAAGAATGGTTACAAAATTAGGTTCCTCGCTTCATTTCCAGCGCACAATGGCCTCCACAATCTCCGGATACCAATCCTTGGGCTATTGTGTCTGGAGTATTTTGGAAAGCGAGTTTGGCACTAAAAAATACCAAAAGTGGCCGGGAATGGGCCAAAAATACCAAAGAGCAACATTCGGGCAGCGTGTGACGTTTTCATTGGCGTTTGAAGGCCATAATTCGTGCTAAAGATGACCAATCTAAACTTATTCTAAAAAATATGGCTTTTGACTTTGTTGCAGTTTTTTATCTCACCCTGTATATATATACAACATCATTATTATTATTATTATTTTTTTTTTTTTGAAAAATGTCATTCATTTTTAAAGATGGATTATATACATACGTATACAAAAAAATCGTTTTTCACAAAATATGCATAGAACTGTGTGTGGGCAAAAAACATAGGATATAATCTTTCGATATGATGAAAAACAGATTAAAATTGCTTCAACAATGAATGGCATGTAAAACAAGCATGAGTGGGTGGGACGAGGGGTAGGTGGCTGCCGTTAGACAATAGAAGAATGCAAAGTCCAACAGAGCAAAATAAGGGATTTCAACAGAAAAAAATAAAAATAAAAAACAAACACAAGTAAGCCACCATGCAAAACAATAGAGAGATTTTAGAAAACAAAAGTTTGAGGAAAAAAAAGAATACTTTCTCATTTAGAATTACACAAACAAACAAACAAAAAGGAATGATAATGATGAATCTGCTTTAAAGGGTAACTAAACACATAGCTATCCTACAAACGATTTAATGCAAAAAAAAAGGATTAATGCTTCTCCATTTCGAAGAGAAATGCTGGCATTATGTTTTTTTTTTTTTTTTTGAAAATTCTCTTCCCTCGTTCTGTCTGCTAGAAGAGCACTAGAAAAGATTTCTAAATCGCCAACAAAAGCCCACCGCCACTGACATGCGCAGTAGATATTTGGAAAAAGAAATGCTTGAGGATTTTATTTTTGTTGTTGTCAGTGGGGTAGCTTGTATTCTAAATGCTATTTTAAATTGGATTTCCCATTTGGTAAAGATTTAATAGGTTTAATGAAATTTAAGTGGCAATGAGCAAGGCAACTTGAACAAATAATGCATGTAGCCAGCCAGGCAGCAGCAGCATATGTACTTTCTCAAGGGCTAATGTGGAGAAGAGGACGAGAGAATGTCAGCAAAAACGAGAGAAGGTGGTTTAATTGCGATAACAATGGGGGTATTTTAAATTAAGAAAAGTAAAAACAACTTTTCTATGAAGATTTACCAATATTTTTAGGGATTAAAATACACCTTTAAATGTGGATTCTCAACAAAATTTTCCTGGAACCAAAATAGCTCTAAATGCTCTCCGCCATTGTGAATTTCTAAAATATATTTTTTCGAGGATCAGAAAAACATATTTTAATGGAGAATATATTTTTTAAGATTTTAAGAAGTTTTTGTTCAAGGAGCGACACAGCGCAAAACGGAATTTAAAAATAATATTTTAATGGACTATCAGAGTCATAAACATGGAGGAGAGCGCCAGGCCAATCCAGTTCAAAATACGGATGATTAGATCAATTTAAGGAAAACTGTTAAAAATTATTTTGCTGTTGTTATTTATTGTTGGCTTGGTAGATTTTAATATGTTTTATTTTATATTTTTATTATTTCCTTTTTCTAACTAAAAAAAATGTTTTTAGATTGTTTTTTTGCGGATCAACAAAATTCCAAATAGTTGTCAACTAGGGATTTTTAATATTTTTTTTCGTATGCAAATGCACCTCTAATCGAGGATTTTTAGAATATGTTTTCTAAGACTAACACATTTTTAAGCTTAAATTGGAATTCAAGAATATTTTCTTAAAATCAATACAGCTTGAATTGAGGATTTTTTTAAAAATATTTGTTTGGATTCAAACGAGGATTTTTTTAAATATTTTTCCTCCTTCAAACCAGGATATTTTAATTCCCTTCATTTTTGTAAGGAGTGTATATTAAGTTTGTCATTCCGTTTGTAACACCTCGAAATATACATTTTAGACCCTACAATGTATATATAAATTCTATGTCGATTTAGCGATGTCCGTCCGTCTGTTGAAATTACTCAAGCTTCCGAACGAAATGAAGTAAATAAATAAATTTTACTCAAATGTATATTATGTCTGCAGGGCTTTTGGCATTGAAATGGGTCATGTAGGTCCACGTTTTTGAATAGCCCCCATAAAATGGAACCTCCCTATTTTCGGTATTTTGATGATTTTAGTCACATTATTCACCGGAATTGTTTCAACTTTGGTATTTGAAGTTCGAAATGGATACTACAGCCTATGACAGAAAATTATCTGTGCAGGTCCACGTCTTCGTATAGCCCCCATACAACAGTTCCTCCCGATATTCGGTATTTTGATGATTTTAGCGTCATTATTCGCCGGAATTGTTTCAAATTTAGTACTTGACGTTCGTAATACATACTACAGCCTAAGACAAAAAATTATTTGTGCACGTCCAC
Organism: Musca domestica; assembly: GCF_030504385.1. NCBI lineage: Eukaryota > Metazoa > Arthropoda > Insecta > Diptera > Muscidae > Musca > Musca domestica. The sequence goes on along the minus strand of NW_026712114.1, from coordinate 33,807,627 downwards.
GTCTTCGAATAGCCCCCATATAACGTTACCTCCCGATATTCGGTATTTTTGATGATTTTAACGACATTATTTACCGGAATTGTTTCAAATTTGGTATTTAAAGTTGGTAATGGATGCTACAGCCTACGACAGGAGATTGCCTGTGCAGGTCCACGTCTTCGTATAGCCCTCATATAACGGTACCTCCCGGTATTCGGAATCGTTTCAAATCTGGCATTTGAAGTTTGTAACGGATAGTACAGCCTAGGACAGAAAATTATCTGTGCAGGTCCACTTTTTGGTATGGTCACCATATAATGGTACCTCTATACATCCGGTATTTTGATGATTTTAGCTACATTATTCACCGATTTTTTTCAAGTTTCGCATTTGAATATTGTAATGACTTATGAAAAAAGTTGCATATGCAATGCAGGTCCACGTCGTATAGACCCTAATATAACGGCTACATTTGGTAGTTTTAAGATTTTAACAGAATTTTTACGAATTTTATTTATTATTATTATTATTTTTTTTTTTTTTTTGAAAATTGCCAAATACGTACGTCCCAAATAGTGGAGGGATTCAAAGTTCAAAGGTGAATTTTTTAAACGTTTTTCCAACCCAGATTCAGACGTGGATTTTCTCAAAGCATTTTTTTCAATCCAGATCAAAACATTTTTCCAACCCAGATTTAAATGTGGATTTTTTTTTTTTAAATTTCCAACCCAGATTCAGACCTAGATTTTTTTAAACATTTTTCCAACCTAGATTCAAATGTGAATTTTTCAAAACAATCTTCCAACCCAGATTAAAATGTGGATTTTTTCAAAAATATTTTCCATCTTCAAATATTTTTCCATGATTAAATTTTAAATATTTTTCCATGACTAAATGTGCTTCAAACTTGCATTCCAGCTTTAAACCTGGATTTAAAAAAAATCAGACTCTAACGAGATATTTTCAAAACATACAGAACCCCAAAAAATTGTTTTCTAACTTCAAATCCTGCTTCAAATGCGATTGTTTCGAAATATTTATCCATTTCAAAATACAAAATTGCAGCCACTTCCCTTGACAAATTACCTTCAAATCTCATTAAAACTATTGGCAACAATTAATGGGGCATATGTCAAAATTTTAACCAATATTGAAGTGTTTTATTAGGTAAAATTTTTATTAAATTAAACCCCAAAAATTATTATAATTTTTCACAAAAAAAAAATAATTTCTCAGAATGTATTTTCTGTAGCTTCCCAGAATAAAATAGGTCCTATTCTACTTCACAAAGCATAGAAATCCTTATTTAAATAATAAAGAATGCTATAAATAAAATTCAAATTGTATATCCTTATTATACAGCAGTTTGTGTGGGCAGGCGTCCTTAAATTTCTTTGAATTGCTTGCTACACGACTTTTTTCTGGGAAACATATTTTGCTATAAAAGAAAAATTCCTAGAAGAAAAATCTGTCAATGAAAGGCATCATGATGATCGTCGGCGCCGACTGAAAAGGGAACACAAAAAGGATGATTCCTGGCCCAAACAACAAACCTTGATTAAAGGCAAACTTTAAAAAAATCCAAATAATGAAGGACATAGAACTCGCTATCGCCGTTCTATGTTCGAGGAATACATACAAAAAGCAACGCTGGGTTGGAAGAAACTAAAAAAAGCAAAAACTACGGAGAAAGCAGCCTTGACGACAGCATGGAATAAATTACAATCAACAGTTGATATGGCTGATGAGTTTTTTTTTTTTTTTTTTTTTTGTGTTGTCGTCGTTGTAATATTAGGCGTCGAGATGCCAACCATTCAGTTGGTCCGTCTGTTTGGAAAAACCACAAACGGAAATACTGGGCATTAGCACTGAAGTGGAACACAATTGAAAAGGGAGGAAAAATCAATAATTCTTTTAATATATTAAGCCAAACGAAATTATAATGAAAAGGGAAATTATAAAAAAATGCGGCAGAAGATAAATAATTTCAAAGGACAAAATTGAGGACATCCCAGAAAATTTTCTATCAATAAAAGTTATCGAAGAAAAAAAACGGCATTTGCACAAAAAAAACTATTTCGATTCTCAGAACAAAATTATTTTTTATTTTCAAAAATTTATGATTTTTAATTTTATTTTCAAATTTTCAAAACAATTATACCAAGGACCTGCTTCGAAAAGAAAATGTGACAAAAGAGAAATAATTTCAAAGGACAAAATTGAGGACATCCCAGAAAATTTTCTATAAATAAAAATTATCGAAGAAAAAAAAAACGGAATTTGCACAAAAAAAAACTATTTCGATTCCCAGAACATTATATTCAAAAATTTAAAAAAAAATTGAAAATATTTGCTTGTACTTACTTTGTTTGTTAGTTGTCTAGCAAAATATACGCAGTTACTGTAAAATCAATATAGAAATCGGGAGAATGTGCCTTTGTTAAATCCAAATAGATTGTTTGTACTGTAACGAAACAAGAGAACAATGATTAAAATAATTGAACAACAAAAAAAACAATTAGAATTATTGAAAATTGGAAAAACAGCCATAAGTGATTCAACAAAGAAAATGTTGAGCAAAGCAATCATGTTATCAGGAAAATCGGAATTTATATAAAACAGAAAATATTTTATAATAAAAAAAAATAACAGGCGATGGTCGATCTCCGCTCGTATTAATCGACCGTGGCATCAGAATAAATTCCGAATATTAACGCGAAAATATTCTGGAGGGTGTATTAAAGCCTTGGGCATGCAAATATTTTGGCCGCAGACCTTAGACATTCCAACAGGACTCAGCAACATCGCACTCAGCACGCGCCACCCAAGAATGGTTACAAAATGAGGTTCCTCGCTTAATTTCCAGCGCATAATGACCTCCAAAATCTCCCGATACCAATACGTTGGACTATTTTGTCTGCAGTATTTTAAAAAGCAAGGTTAGCACTAAAAAAAATACCAAAGTGTCGATCACCTCAAGCAAGCGCTTCAAGCAAATTTCATTCAATTTGTTACAAATATTCTAGAATTTCGAATTCAATACTCCAACCCCTAACACATATTTTCCTTCCAAACAGAATCAAACAAAAACCAATTAAGTCTATGATTTATTTTTCGTGCGTATGACCCACAAATGGCGTAGAGAACAGACAGACAGACGGACGGCCGAAAACCGAAAAAATATGAATTTAGTTTTCCCATCCACTGATCGCCACCATCCATCCATCCATCCATCCATATGTCATAAATAACTTGACTAGACATTTGGAAAAATACAATTATATACCAGCAGCCAACATGGAATATAGCAACAAATATTGTTTCTATATAGACTTGGTAAGACAAAATAAACAAGGCTTCTTATCTCTCGCCCTCTCCCCCCCTCTCTACGAATATGCGGCACGAGTCGCCGCCATCTGAATTATAGAAAAACTACGTCATTGCAGCAGACAACAAATATCGTATAGAGAAAAAAAATTAGGTCAAATAATTTGGTATGTTCTAGTTTCATTTTTTTTTTTTTTTGGTTATAACAAATCCAATACCACAACTGACAGACGGAGATAAATATGGAAAGAAGGCTACAACAAAGTAAGCAAATATCTAGGAGCCATGTTTTGTTAAGTAAAAAATAAAAAATAAGTATAAGTTTCAGAGAATAACCAGTAAAGAAAGTCCTAAAGTCGGGCGGGGCCGACTTTTTGATACCCTACACCACATTGCTAATTAAGTAGAACTCTACGTAACAATTAAAAGTTTTTATGGGAGAATTCAATCATACACGCTTAATTATAATTATAATTTAAAGTTCAAAGTTTAAATCTTTTAAATTCGGACTTGTATTGCCCCTTTGGTGCAAAATTAATTTGAAATCTAATAAAGATATATAAGGGAGCTATATCCAAATCTGAACCGATCTCGATAAAATTTGGCAAAGATATTTATGAGCTGCATTTGATATATTTCCATGAATATCGTTGTTACGAAGTGCATATTACGGCTGTGGGTAACAAATACTAGAAATCGGATGAACGATATATATGGGAGCTATAGCTAAATCTGAACCGATATTCACCAAATTTGGCATACTAGCTTCTGGACTCAATTCGGTCGTAAGTGCCAAATTTCATCCCATTTGGGCAAATATTAGACGTTTGGTGCACAATAAAAAGTAAATCGGACTAAGTTATATATGGGAGCTATATCCAAATCTGAACCGATCTCGATAAAATTTAGCAAAGGTATTTCTGAGCTGCATTTGATATATTTCCATGAATATCGTTGTTACGAAGTGCATATTACGGCTGTGGGTAACAAATACTAGAAATCGGATGAACGATATATATGGGAGCTATAGCTATATCTGAACCGATATTCACCAAATTTGGCATACTAGCTTCTGGACTCAATTCGGTCGTAAGTGCCAAATTTCATCCCATTTGGGCAAATATTAGACGTTTGGTGCACAATAAAAAGTAAATCGGACTAAGTTATATATGGGAGCTATATCCAAATCTGAACCGATCTCGATAAAATTTAGCAAAGGTATTTCTGAGCTGCATTTGATATGTTTGCCCAAATATTGTTGTTACACAGTGCATATTACGGCTGCGGAGGACAAAAATAACAAATCGGATGAAACATATATATGGGAACTATAGCTATATCTGAACCGATTTCGGTCAAATTTGGCATACTTATATTATATTATATATATGGGAGCTATATCTAAATGTTTACCGATTATCTCCAATTTCAATAGGGTTTGTCCTTGGGCCAAACATGCATAAATCAACTCAGAAAGTGATTCTATGGAGACTATGGGTCTATCTCGCTTCCTTTTCCATGTTACAAACAAATGCACAAAGACATAATACCCTTACAACTATGTGGTGTAGGGTATAAAAAAATTATATTGAAGGAAAAATGAGGTACCGCTATATGGGAGTTATACAAAAACGTGGACCTGCATAGACAGCCTGTCACAAACTGTATTTCCATTACGAACTCTAAATACGTAATTTGAAACTACTCCGGTGAATAATGACGCTAAAATCATCAAAATACCGAAAATTCGGAGGTACCGCTATATGAGGGCTATACGAAGACGTGGACCCGCACTTACAATTTTCTGTCATAGGCTGTAGTATCCATTACGAACTTCAAATACCAAATTTGAAACAGTTCCGGTGAATAAGGCATTATTCTTTGCTTACTAGTAATGCAGAAAGGATATGTACTTCTCAATACAAATCATGCAGAATGTGCCACATATACCTGTAGAATTTCTGCTGGGTAGGAAAAACTGATTTTCACAAAAATTGTAAATTTTATCCATCATAGCCTTATTATAACTTTTCGCTTGAAAATGATTAATATTTCTTCCCACATTTTTCCTAGCACTACTTGGCAACCCACGCCTACATACTATATTTTCTCTCTCTCTCTCTCTCTCTCTCTCTCTCTCTCTCTCCCCTTCCCAGTCTCACAGTGCGTCGTTGTTAAATAGTATTTCAATGCTCTACTGATAATGAACACAACATTTTGAAATCGTTGCTGTTGCAGCCGCCGCCGCCGCTGCCGCTCTAGTACGGACGGAGTACAGTTGGGTATACCTTCTTTTCGTGCCATTGATAATTCAAAATGAATATTGTTTATAAAGAGACTACTCACTAAGTGTGTGTGTGTGGGGGAGGTGGGAGATGGTGAAAGTGAGACAAAGGCAGCCACAAGTCACTCAAAATACCAAAGAAAATGATGTTATGCAATTTGTTTTTCAGCAAAAATGAAGAAAATAAACAAAGTTCGCAAGATATTGAGACGATGGAGGGGGCGAGATGTGGTAGGTGAGGGGCCACAAAAAAAAACGACAATTGTTCGTCGACGTTTTGATCAAAAGATCGCATCAGTGCACAGTTATCAGCCAATCAATAATTCGCAATGACTTTTAGTTTACAATGTCCCAATAGAAAAAAAAATGAGGGCAATTAATGGAAGTAGGTATCTAGAAGAATCAGAAGTATACGCTTATTTCTTTAAGCCCCAAAAGTATTTGTGTTCCAAATATGAATGTGGAGCATCTCCATGGGTATAATTTTCAACTAACTGTAATGTTTGTATTAGTTATAAATAAAAATAGGTACATAGCAATATTGACATTTTTGTTGGGGGAAAAATTACAAAATTGGTAAAATGGTTTCGAGAATATGCCCCCAGGGAACTCCACTATCAAATAAGCATTGTTTTCATAAAAAAAACAATAGTAGTGGGAATAACCCTGACTGGGAATGGAAATAATTCCTGAGCTAAATGTTAATCACATAATGCTACTAGGACGGACCAAATCCTTCCAAGTTTTGAGATAAATAAGAAATTAATAAATAATCATGAGGAAGAAGACGTGTTGATCCTTACAATACTGCAATGTTTTGTCTTCTATAATTAATTTAATAAATAATAACATCTTGGAATAATATCCATTTTACAAACATTTTTAACTCCCCATCCCTGATAAACACTGAAAAAGAGATTTCAGTGGACTCATCAGTGTTCTAAAATAAGAAAGAAGAGGCTGATTTGTCACAATACTTTTTATATCCTCCATCATTCTATGGAGGAATATATAAGCTTTGCCATCCCGTTTGTAACTCCTCGAAATATTCACTATAGACCCTACAAAGTATATATGCAGGGTGAGATGAAAAAACTGCAACCAACTTCAGACTGCTGTCATGTCTAAGCCACTCGTCCGACAGCTGTAAAATTATTCCAGTGACAGCTCATTATATTGTTTAGAAGCGTTCAAAAGCATTTTGGTGAGAATTTTCCAGAAAACAAATTATTCGTGATGTAATTCAAGCGTGATAGTGTGATTTCTTTATATTTGGCTGGAAAACCACAACTGGCTATGGTTAGAGCACTCCAGCATTTAGTGTGGATAAATCTTTTGTGTTTCGTACCATCGCTCGTTACCGTGATACTAGTAGCGTAGCCCGACGTCAAGGAAGTGGACGGAAGAAAACAGCAACATCAGCAGAAATGGTTCGAAAAAGATGCGACTTGATCGAAACCCGCGTTGCAGTGGCCGAAAAATGGCTCATGAGCTAAAAATATCGCAATATTCCATTCGGCAAATATTGAAGAATGAGCTCGGGGTAAAGCCGAAAAACGCAAGAACTTACCCCGCAACAGAAATAAAATAGACTCAAAAGAGCTAAAGGGTTGCTTCGCTTGGCCGAAAGTGTTGAACTGCCGAATTTGGTTTTCTCCGCTGAGAAAACATTCATTATACAGCAGATGGTAAACAAACAAAATGATCGTGTTTACTTGCCAAAGAGGTCAGCTGAAAATTTGCACCTTCGTTTGGCCACCAGAACTCAAGCGCCGGTTATGGTGATGGTGTTTGGGCCGCCATAACAGCCGATAGTCGCTCTCCCCTCGCATTAATCGACCGTGGCATCAGAATGAATGCCGAATATAATCGCGAAAATATTCTGGAGCTTGAAGCCTCGGGCAGGCAAACGTTTTGGCCGCGGACCTTGGACATTCCAACAGGACTCAGCACCATCGCAATCAGCACGCGTCACCCAAAAATGGTTACAAAATGAGGTTCCTCGCTTCATTTCCAGCGCACATGGCCACCAAAATCTCCGGATACCACTCCATTGGTCTATTGAGTCTGGAGTATTTTGGAAAGCAAGGTTGCCACTAAAAAATACCAAAGTGTCGATCACCTCAAGCAGGCGCCCCGCCGCGAATGGACCAAAATACCGCAGAGCAACATTCGGACACCGTGTAACGGTTTAATTGGCCGTTTGAAGGCCATACTTTGTGCCAAAGGTGATCAATTCGAAGAAATCTAAACTTATTCTAAAATTTAATGCTATTTCCGAAATTCCGAAAAAAAAAAATTTAAAAAACAAAAAATTAAAATTTATGGCTTTTGACTTTGTTGCAGTTTTTTTATCTCACCCTGTATCGGGAGGATATTCCCCATTTTGATGATTTTAGGGACATTATTCGACGGAATTGTTTCAAATTTTATATTTGAAAATCTTAATGGGTACTTTAGCCTATGACCAGAATTAGTGAAAAAAAATGAAAAAAAAAATACTCAAAAATTAAATACTCAAAAATGTCTTTAAATGTAATAATTTGCATCGCAAATTTCAAAAGAAAAGATTTTTTTCTCACTACAATTTTTTACACACAGGGTTGGAAAGTTGTTATTGATTGAATATGACAGTTTTACAATCGTGTAAAGTTTTTGTCGCAACGATGATGAATATACATTAAGAATCCTAAAAAGACTCGGCAGGAGGTCTGAGGACATTTGGATTACATGTCTTTTGCCCAAACGGCGGTGGTGGTTAGAGACTGAATCTCTTATATATTTAAAAAAGGAAGTTTTTGCTTTGTTTTGTTGTTGCACCTCCCGGCGTTTTTAATCTGGAAATTATGGCTCACATTATTAATTAAAGTGCTACTGCTGTTTTTTTTTTTTAACTATGATGATTGTGGGAAAATGAATTTTGATCCGGCTTTTTATTTTGAAATATTTAATTTGAAATTATTTTTCCATCCTTCTATGGGGGGTATATTAGTTTGGTCATTCCATTTGAAACTCCTCGAAATATTTATAATAGACCCAACAAAGAATATATATTCGGGATCAGCGTAAAATTCTAAGACGACGTAGCAATGTCCGCATCTCTGTCCGTCTGTTGTAATCATGCTATCTTTCGAACGAATTGAGATAGATGGCTAAATTTGTGCATACTTTACCAGTAGGCAGGTTAAGTTCGTAAAAGGGCCATATCGGTCCACGTTTTCATATAGCCCCCACATATCGGTACCTCCCGATTTTCGGTACTTGCATGGTTTTAGCGACAATATTTACTGGAATTATTTCAAATTTCAAGGTTGCCACTAAAAGGCACTACAGCCTATGACAAAAAATTTTATATGCAGGTCCACGTCTTCGTATAGCCCCGTTATGACGGTACATCCCGATATTCGTTATTTTAATGATTTTAGCGACATTCTTCTCCGGAATTGTTTAAAAAATTTGGTATTTGAAGTTCGTAATGGGTACTACAGCCTATGACAAAAAATTTCATTAGCAGGTCCACCGTCTTCGTATAGTCTCCATATAACAGTTTTCATTTAAGTGGTAGTTTCCGGAAGTTTTTTTTAAATTGTTCAAGCTCCTTCCAAATGGTGGAGGGTATTAAAAGTTCGGCCCGGTCGAACTTTGCTGCTTTTTAACTTGTTATTTTTTTTTTTTTTTTTGGTATAATTTTAACTGCCTTTATGAATTGAATTTTCCGCCCTCAAATTAATTTTATTTACACACTTTCATTTACTATATATAAATGCATTTTTTCTCTACCACACATTTTAATTAGTTGTTTTTTTTTTTTATTTTCTTCAATAAACTTAAATTCTTTAGCTTATTCTTGCCCTGACATTCTACATATCGCCAAATGTTATATCTATTATTTTGTATAATTTAACCATTTATTTTATATAAGATGATAATGTAGAATTTGGCCCCATGCCATTGACTCACTCAACGGCGATTCATTTGCCTTTGGCCACAAAAATACAAATATTTTCATTTCATTCTTTATTTTTCCCCTATTTTTTGTTTTGGTTTCTTGTGTAATATTCTGACAAGTTTCCCAAAAGGTACAACATATTTGCTATAATTTTACCCTACAATTTTCTATGTGAGAAATCCCCCCAAAAAAAATAGGTACGTTGCCAAAATTAAAACACGAGTTTTTTTTCGCACACAAAACAATCAAGATTGGTGAACGTATTTTGACTTTTGCCAAATGTTGCATTTTTTGTCTGTCACGCTACTAGAAAAGGGAGGAATTTTGTAAAAAAAAAGCAATTGAAGAAATCTCAATAAAAATAGTTTGTGTACATTGTAAAGATTTTCAAAAATGCCCAAAAAACAAGTAAGCCAAAGATTTTAAAAAGATTTTTTGAAAAAAATATAAAAAAAACTAAGGACTTCCTTAATACCGGCCGGGCCGAACTTTTAATACCCCCACCATTTGGAAGGAACTTGAAAATTTAAAAAAAAAAATTCCGAAAACTACCACTTAAATAAAAACTGTTATATGGAGACTATACGCAGAAGTGGACCTGCACAGATAATTTTCTGTCTTAGGCTGTAGTATCCATTACGAACTTCAAATACCAAATTTGAAACATTTCCTGGGAATAATGTCTCTAAAATCTTCAAAGTACCGAATATCGGGAGGTACCGTTATATGGGGGCTATACGAAGACGTGGATCTGCATAGACAATTTTCTGTCATAGGCTGTAGTATGAATTACGAACTTCAAATACCAAATTTAAAACAATTCCGATTAATAATGTCGTTAAAATCATCAAACTATCGAATATCGGGAGGTACCGTTATATGGGGCTATACGAAGACGTGGACCTACATGACCCATTTTCAATACCAAAAGTCGTGCAGACATAATATTCATTTAAGTAAAATCGTATCAATCTACTTTATTTCGTTTGGAACTTAGAGTGATTTCCACGGACGGATAGATGGTCGGACATCGCTAAATCGACATAGAATTTTATGCTGATCAAGAATATATACACTTTGTGGGGTCTAAAATGTATATTTCGAGGTTGTAACACCTCAAACTTAACACCTCTGATGCAATTTCCATAAAATCCAATGACGATGATATCAAATATTATAACTAGAAATATCTCGATGATGAGATAAGAGGGAACGATTATTAGAATAACTTGGCTATTTTTAGATCAGACGACAATAGGTAATATTGTGATGTAAGATGAGATTAGCCAGAGATGCGAGGAGGAGAAAAGAGAAATTCGAAAAAAAAAAAACAATTCCACTGGGTTTTTATTTTTATTTCCAAAAAACCAATAGCTATCTGGTTAATGAAATGTTTTCAGTGTCAGACCCAAGACAATTTCTTTGAAAAGTTTTCAATTTCAATTGAATGTTAATTTCTCAAGTTTATTAGCTAAACACTACATTTCAAAATTTCAGTAATAAAATAAATATTTGTATAAACAAATTTAAATGTGTATATTGGAAGGAAAAAAATGCGAGAAACCAAATTCTTATAAATATTTTTTTTTAAATTTAAAAATATTGAATTTAAATAAGAAATAATTAAAAACACTCATAGTATGGGTGTTTTTCGCATTCCTTCTTATGGGATATACAAATAAACAGGTCGTAAAATACATTTTTATACATATAATTACTCTATTAAATATTTTCAAATTTGTCATAATTTATAACTTTTTTTTTAATATTTTTTTTTTCTAGAAATGTCAAACAAAATTCCTTTATCCAAAAAGTTAATAAAAGATTGCATATTTGCTGAAATTTTCGATTTGATTATTAACAAATGATTGGTCATCATCCTTTTGGCCAATATTATTAATCACAAAAACAACACTCAACAAATATTTATCTTTATGAGAGATACGGAGAGCATTAGATAATGACTCATCGGTGTTTTTTTTTTTTTTTTTTTGAAAACAAATTTTGTATTATGAAATTTTCGCGGAAATGCTTTTATGAAATCTCAAAAAATACAAAAAAAAAAGACAGCAAATTAACAAACAAAAATATTGTTTATTTTTCTACTGAGAGATGCTGGCAGGGTGGCTGGCACAGCCGCAAGACACCACAAATAAACAAGATTTGCAATTCGAACAAATCTCAACTTATTCCAATATTTGATGTTATTTCCAACATTTTTGCTTTCATTCAATAAAATTAAAAACTAACGTAAAAATTACATTAAAAAATCCTGTAGACTTTCTAAAAAATGTCGCTCGAATTTCAGGGTCTAATGTCAAAGTGGAAAGAAAAAACAGATAATTTAAAAATCTATGACTTCAAAATCGAAATTTAATTTCTAAAAGTCAGCAATTCTAAAAGCCATAAAATACAACGATAATGGCAAAGGATTGTGATTTAACGATTTGAGGAGACATTCGGTGATTCACAATATAAATGACGTGTTTTTTATTAAAACATGTTGAAGCATATAAACATATTTTTCACTTTTTCTCTTCGAAATCGATAACTGTTTTACTTTGGCAGCAAACGAATGTAAGCCACGCTGGTCAACATGTTTGACAGTGTGTACTCTACCAACGATTTTAAGTTATAAACCCCGATTCATGTGCCAGTGTGTTAATTTTTTTAAATACTATTTCACAACAAGGAGAAACTCACAATTATACTTAAAAAAAAAAACAAGAAAGAAAAAAGAATAACTTAACAATTATTTCTTCATTTTTGAATGCATCATGCAATATTGTTATTTTCTTGGTTAATTAAAAAATTCCAACCCTGAGTCATGCACTTTTGAACACTGGTGGCTTGTGGCTTATTGACGTAGAACACCACCACCACTCTACGGAGAGTTTGACATGGCAAATACAACACAAAGTAAATAACACAAGTTTATGATGCTCTCTCTCTCCGTTTCTCACCAGTTTTTAGACTCTCTCTCAAAATATAGCCAAATCATGGGTTTTTTTGTTTGATACAAAAGTAAAATAGAATAAATAAAAAGAACGAAGGCAAACAGAGGGCAAATAAGAATGGGAAAAACTAGTTACACCGCCTTTACACGGTGCAATTTTTAGCTGGCATTTTTATCAATTCTCTTTTAAAATTTCTGCGTAAATCTTCGCGCCTTTACACGGTGGCATTTTACGATAATAGTGCTTGGCATTTTTTCTGACATTTTATTTTATTCAGTATTTCGTATAGAGCTAATTGTTTGTAACAGATATTTATAAAGAAGTGATTTAAAATTAAATGTGTGAATCTAAAGAAGAAATGATGGAAAAAGTTATTGAGGTGTTAAATATTGCATTATTAACTTTTATTTTAACTTTCTTTTTTTACTTTTTAATACTTCCAATTAATTTTCATATAATTCAATCACTAAAAACATCACAATAAAAGAAGCGCATTAAAAATTACAATGAAGAAGCGATATGAAATGTCAAAATCATAAAAAATTCGGAAGAAGCAAAAAGAGAATTGCAAAGAAAATGGCATGTAACCCTGTGCGGTGGCTCATCGTGCCATTTTTTCTTCTATCCTTGTCTCTCTACACCTTTTACCAACAAACAAAAATGGCATGGCTAAAAAATGTCACCGTGTAAAGGCAGTGTTATGCAGCAGTGGGGATGGATATATGGATGATAACAAAGAAAATTTTAAACCAAAGGGAAAGGGAGAACATGTGTTAATGTTAAGAGCATTAAAAAAATAACTCAAATTAAAAAAAAAAATATTTCTATAGTTTCAGTTTTCACATTTCCACTTAAAATTATTAAACAGATATTTTCATGAAATATTTTGCATACAAACAACAAATTTAAGCCAAGCTTTTTATAACACAAATGCAAAATTTAATTATTTTGTTTCTTTTTGGCAAAGTAAGAGGAGAAACTAAAAAAAATACACAGTAACTAGCATTCACACGTTTCGTTGTTGTTGTTGCTTTAATGTTATTTTACTCCATTACCCAGCAGCAGAGCATATTGCTGTCATTTGCAATGTGTTGTGTTGGTGTATTCGTCTGTCTGTCCATCCACCGATCCCATCCATCCATATGTGAACAATGGCTTCTGACGGTGCTTGTTTTTTTTTTCCTACTGATGACCATACGAGCGGGCGGGGGGCGTACATACTGGGGATGGAAGGTTACTTTGTTGGCTGACTTTTTCCTATTACTTTTCATTTCGTCTACGTTTCTGGTGGAGTTAACACAAAACAACAAAATCATTTGCTTGGCTGCTGCCAGACTGCTATTATTTACAGTGGAAGGAAGAAGAAGAAGACGCGAAAAACAAAAACACACAACATACCTTCCTGCTCTTCCCACAGTTTTTTTTTTTTTTTGTTTCTTTTCAAAGAGTACCACCTTTCGTAAAGAGTGAGAGAGAGCAGAGCAGCAACGTAAAAATATAACGTCACCAAACAGTTACAAATACAACAAACACACCCGAGATCAGTGTTGCTATCTATTTAGGTAGAAAAAAAAAGTAACAATTTGTAGAGTTTCAAGGTAGTAAAAAATATATATATTTAGGAATTAAAGGGCGTATAATAATACAAAAAAAGAGACATAATACAAGCCCAAATAATTTAATTTACAAATTTCATAAAGGAAAGTTAAAATTTCGTAGTCTTCAAGCATTTTTAAGCAAAAGTAATTTCCAATATATAGAAGAACCAGTTAAATGTTTTGTCATGAACGTAATTAAATAAAAATATATATCTAATATGGAATTTCCATAATTTTGAGTAAATTAAAAACAGTTACTCAAAAAAATCAAACAAACATTAATTAACTTTTTTTTAAAACAATTCTAGCTTTTTGTTATTTCTTATTTTTACTTCTTTTCAATTAATACAGTCACCGTTCTAGTTATTTTGTGGTTGTTTTGGAACATCTACGGATTATGAAAATTTTACAAAATACCAATAACTAATCTTGATTTGTTTTGTAATATAAAAAAAAACCAATTCTAAATACAGGGTGAGATGAAAAAACTGCAACCAACTTCAGACTGCTGTCACTTCTAATCCACTCGTTCGACAGCTTTTAAAATTAACATTTAGGTGAGAATTTTCCAGAAAAAGTTATTCGTGATTTAATTCAAGCGTGATAGTGTGATTTCTTTGTATTTGACTGGAAAACCACAAGTAGCTATCCTTAGGGCACTACAGCATTTAAATGTGAATAAATCATTTGTGTCTCTGGTAGCGTAGCCCGACGTCTAGGAAGCGGGCGGAAGAAAACAGCAAAATCAGCAGAAATGGTGCGAAAAGTAAGGAAGCGACTTGATCGAAACTCGCGTCGCAGTGGCCGAAAAATGGCTCGTGAGCTGAACATACGCAATATTCCATTCGGCAAATATTGAAAATGACGGCGTTTGACTTTATTCCAGTTTTTTTTTTATCTCACCATGTATGTAACAATACATTTTCTGTATTCAGCTCTAGTCTTGGTGTTGTACTTGGCTTTCAGATATTTTTTGTTTTTTTAAAAAGTTAATTTATTGTAAAAATTCGAGAATTTTTAGGGACTTATTTCTGATGACGACACTAATGTGAACTCGAAAGTAAAACAATTCCATGAATATTTTTTCTAAAAAATGAAAAAAAAAAAATACTCTGGGAATTTGCGTTTTCGTGTTTACTTTCGAATCGTCAATTACAATTTTTGATCAAATTAAATGCTATTGTCATACCTAGTTTTCTGAGAATAAACAACACAAAGTAAATTGTCCGCTATGGCTTATTTTTCATACAAAACATAATCCTAATTATTTTCCCAACCTTATCATATATATTAGGTTTCAAATTGAACAATTTATTAACTATTTAAAATTCCTTATTCGTATTGGGTAAAATTATCACCAGAGTTCCCATAAAATTAATTTTAATTCATGAATTTTGGCTTGATTTAATTAAACATTTCGGTAAGAAGTTTGAAAACAGTTCGATATTAAATGCAATATATCGCATTTAGTCCACAAAGAAGCTTTAGTCAAAATTTCCCACGGAATTTGATGTGATTCGAAATATTATATTCTCAGAATGTTCTAAAAAAAATAAAAATTCAAAAAAATCATCTAAGATATAGAACATAACTGGAGCTGTCATGGGGCAGAAAATATCGTGAGAGAACATCTGCAATTATAAATAAAATAGGAAGATGAATGTTATAGGGGCACATTTTTCTTCGACTTGGTTTTTTAATATTTCATTCGGGATTTTAGACTCTAAACAGAGCAAAAAAAAATAGAAATCTGTAGAGACCGGGGATTTCAATTGATATTTACTCTGTTTAGAGTTTAAATCCTGAATTATATCTTTGAAAATATACCCATTCTCTTTTAAATCAGATGCTAAAAAATAATTCCAATCGCAAAAAAAAACACCGAATTAGCATCACTGTGCCCACAGCCCAAAGAGATATATAACATGCTGCTAACTATACTAAAAACACAGCACACACGCACACCAAACACAAACATACAGCGTCACAGTAAAAAAGAGCAGAGCAAAAGGCAGAGAAGTAATGGCTATGTGTGTTGGTGCGTGTATAAATCGTGTGTAGTGAAATGGAAATTTGACAACATTGCTTGCTTTGCTTTGGCATTGTCAGTTGAATAAGAAACAAATCTCACCATGAGCAGCAAAATGGGGAAACGTTTACCAACACTGTTTTCTCTACTTAAATATTTTCTTTAAATGGTAGGAAGACTTACATTTTTTGAGTTAAACTGCAGTAAAGAATTAAATCCTTTTTTTTTTTTTTTTTCAAAATTTAGGTGTGTGCAGCAGGAAAAATAATCCAAGAAAAATCACAGTTATTGCAGCAAGTGGGAAAGAGAGAGAGTTAATCCTTTTAATTCTTCGTTTGCCTTGTTAACCAAACACACTTTGTTAATTTTAATGGAGTAGCGTTGGTGTGGAGATGATTGGTTGGTTTGTATCCTTTTTTTTTCTTGTTTTACTTTTTTAATTTAAAGCATTAAAAATTGCACTCGTATAAGAATGTTGATTGGTTCTGGGTAAAACCAAAAAATATCACAATTAATTTTCAAGTTGTTATCCTTTGTTTGGAAGTAAAAAAACAATGTGCTGCTGCAGTTATCCTTTTGCTTGCACTTTCACATACAAAAAAAATACTTTTTTTCTATTTGACAATTCTCCGTTTTTCTTTTGTCAGTGAATCACCACCATTTTAGTACAGAGTTGGCGTTTTCTTTGCTTTTTGTCTTCTCAGCGAGACTTTTGAAGGGAAAATATTTTTGCCACTTTATAATTTAATTTTTATTTTTTTTTTTTTTTCAAATGACAATTCAGGTTTTTTTACGTTTTAATTTTTTAAGGTTTCTCCAAACACAAATGGTCACTTTTTTGCGTGCGTGTGTGTGTGGATTTTAATTAAATCCAGTAATTTTTTCCTATTCTACCAAAAATTTCTTCTCTATACAATTTCTTGTTTTCACACACTATGATTTCTGTATTATTTTGCTTTGTTTCCTATATTCCACATGAAAAAACACCCATGGAGGAAAAATCAAATTTTTTGTATGGTATTTCACTTTTTTTCTATTTCTTCTTCTCCTGTATTCTCACACAGTAGAGCAGTAGATATTTTGCCAATGCAAGTTATGACGTGGATTTGATCCTCCAATATGTGAAGTCTCCAAGCACTCGTTTACGACTAAATGGCAGAATTCATATGAAATGTTGTTGGCTGCTTGGCGTATCGTTGAAAAAATCCAACACCACCACACAACGGCGCACACAGATGGGAGCAGGAGAAGGTGTGGTAGGTTGAGCGCGAACAAAGCAACAAAGCTGGCAGGGTATTCACAAAGAAACCATAAAATTCACCATGCCACCACTACCGTTTTACACAACATGCCAGGCAACAAAAACAACAACCCATCAGAGAGATATCCGCAAAATAGAGTGGGGAAATCACTCAGCAAATGAATGAGCAAGAGCAATGAGATTCGTGGTGGTGGAAATGAAGCAAAAACAATTAAACGAGTGGCTCTCTTTGTTATTATATTAGTTTTTATATTTAAAAAAGAAGAAAAACAAAATCCCACCACAACCGAAAAGAAACTCAATTGATTTGTATTGTAACAATAACAACAACACATGGGGGCCAGCAATCCAACCAACCTTTGATCACAAACAAATAAGGGATTTTATTTTCTCCCTATCTCTCTCTCTCACTGTTTTTCAGTAATGCCATTGTTTTGTTTTTACTTAACGTCGACAAAACCATTAATTTTGTTGTTTTGTTTGTCTTTGTATTTGTTTTTTTCCTTGCGCCTTTCTTGTTGTTTTGCGTTTTCTTTGATTATTTCTTATGGGAAGGTATGCTACACTTGATGGAGTCTACATTTTGATTGCGGTGAAAGTTTGAATTGTTTTATTATTGGTTGGTTGGCTGGCGCGTTTGTGTATTATTTGCCAGGCCAAGCCAGACAACATAATATCTGCTCTTAATGCAATTTTTTGTACGTACATGTGCACATATGTACATAAGTATTGATAGTGCAGTACGTTTTAGCAATAATTCCAAAAAAATTAGGTCGGTAATGGAAGACACCAAGGACATCTCATAAAAGACCGGGAAGTGATATCATTGAAACCCTGATAACCTTTCATAAAAGACCATATTTCCATAGACGTCCTGAAGTCTTCTCATAGAAGTCTTCGACGTTTTCATAAAGAACAACCTGAAACTGCAAGGTCTTCTCACAGAAGAAGAACCTGAGACTGTGAGGTCTTCTCACAAAAGAAAACCGTGAGGAGAACCCTAAGAAGAACCTGAGACTGTGAAGTCTTCCCACAGAAGAAAATCCTGAGGATTCAGAAGTCCTCTCAAAGAAGACCCAGACATCTTTTGAACGAAGACCCAGAAGTCTTCTTAAAGAAGAATCAGAATTATTCCTAACGAAGACCATGAGGTCTTCTTATAGAAGAACTTAAGGCCTTCTCACTGCAGGTGCTCTTAGAAGACACAGGGGTCTTCTTATTGAAGACCCTAGGGTCTTCTCATAGGAGAACCTATGGTCTTCACAAAGAAGACCCTCAAGTGTTTTTACACAAGACCCGGCGGTCTTCTTATAGAAGTCCTTTATGTCTTCTCATCGTAGACCCCAATGACTTTACTTAGATGGTAATACGGCCTTATCATAGAAGACCATGAGATCTTTTCATAAATCCTGAGATCTTGTCATAGAAGACTCTAAGGTTTTCTTATAGAGAGCCCGGAGGTCTTCTCAGAGAAGACTCGTAGCTCTTTTCACAGAAGACCTGAAGGTCTTCTCATAGAAGATCTGCAGGTATTCTGCTTGAAGACCCAAAGGCCTTCTCCTTGAAGACCGTGAGCTATTCACATGGACCTTGCGATCTTCCTCGGAGGTCTTCTCATATAAAATCATGAGATCCGATTGAAGGCGCAAGAAGATCCAGGGTCTTCTTACAGAAGAACCGAAAGTCATAGAAGACCTGGAGGTCTTTTCATACAAGACCCGGATGACTTTTCATAAAATACCCGAAAGTCATAGAAGTCTGAGGTCGTCACATAAAATAACCGAAGGTCTTCTCATGGAAGACCCTGAGCTATTCGCCTTGAAGACCCTATGGTCTTCTTCTGTGGTCTTCTCAAGAAGACCGTGAGATCCGACTAAGGACGTAAGATGTTCTGACAGAAGACCCTGGGGTCTTCGCCTACAAGACTCTAAGATCTTCTCATGGAAGACCCGAAGGACATCTAATAGAAGACCTTGAAATATTCTCATAGAAGACTCTAGGGTCTGCTTATAGAAGACCCTTAGATCGTTCTTATAGTAGAAGCTGAGGTCTTTACATTGGAAGGTTTAATGTAAAAGACCCTGATGTCTGCTCATAGAAGACACGAAGGTTTTCTTTTAGAAGACCCTTAGATCGTAAGATGTTCTCATAGTGCGAAATGAGATCTTTACATTGGAAGGTTTCATATAAAAAACCCTGAGGTCTTGCCATAGAAAATCGTTATCTACTCCTGCAAATGCCAACTTCTTTCATCCGTTTATTTTCCAACCTTCTTCTCTGAACGCAAACCAAGAAAATTCGACAGGCAACTGGGGCAGAATTAGGACACAATTAAACAGTCGTAACAAACCATTAAATTTAAATATTCGGAGACATCAAGAACAAAAAAATATTGAAACATTTATCCAACACCAGTAGAAGACAACTTTTTGCTGCGCCGAAATAACGAAAATTATTCAATTCCAGTTGTGTTCGAAATTTAAATTAGCCAAAAAAGAAACATGTTTGGAATTCAAACAAAATAAAACACACCAAAGACCAACTCATCCAACATTATCGAAGAATGGGTCATTATCAGAGATGACCTCAATTAAAACAGGAAAATATCTACCAACCAATGTAAACGACAACGTCGACCAATAAAACACAAAACAACACTCAATTCGGTTGCTGTTGTTGTATTACAACAAATTGAGTGGAAACAACTAAAAATCGAAGAAAATGTGGAAAAACAAAACAAAAAAAAAACAAAGCTGCAGGCAAGCAGGCCTAGCGACCGACCAAACGACCTATGGACTGACAACAAACAGTTTGACGTGATGTATGGCTGGAATACGTGCAGTGCAGCAAATCATCACCACCATGTGGTTGCATCCGAGGCTGATGCGGTCGTGCTGGTTGTGGTGGCTATTGGAAAAACCAGACAAGAAATTTATAAAGAAACTGTAGGCGATACCCGAACGACAACGTCGTGTAAGTGTGACACCCCAGACTCAATACCAGCGCGTATACCTTTGACGCCCCAGTAGTCAGTTAGTCAGTCATCTGGTCAGACTGCCCAACAAAATACACACCTATTACGAAAAAAAAACAATGACCAAGCTAAGCTCGAATGTCGACAAAGGGAGAAACAAACGTAAAACGCAAAGGTAACTAAGGCACAGTGGGTTAGTAGTTCCAAGAAAACCACTCAAAGGCGCCAGAGAAAATAGGTCCATAAGGATGGCCCAGATTCAGATGTGATTAGCGTTTAGAAAACTTTTCGTCAATCCTCGAGATAGGTTATTTGGCACCTGTAGAAGTGAATATTTACAGAGACCCAGGGAAAGGAAGTTTCTATAAGCTTTCAGATGTCCACAGATGGGAGTATGCATAAGCGTGCATAGAAGGAAGTACAGGGTGAGATAAAAAAAACTGCAGCAAAGTCAAACGACATAATTTTTACAGTTTTTTTTTTTTAATTTTTATTGAATAAAAGCAAAAAAAATGTCGGAAACAGCATTAAATTGTAGAATAATTTTAGATTTGTTCTAATCTATCACAAATTATGGCCTTCAAACGACCAATGAAACCGTCACACGCTGTCCGAATGTTGCTCTGCGGTATTTTGGCCCATTCCCGGCGAAGCGCTTGCTTGAGGTGATCGACACATTGGTATTTTTTAGTGCCAACCTTGTTTTCCAAAATACTCCAGACACAATAATCCAAGGGATTGGTATCCGGAGATTTTGGTGGCCATTGAAGCGAGGAACCTCATTTTACAACCATTTTTGGGTGGCGCGTGCTGAGTGTGAGAAAATGTTTGCGTGCACAAGGTTTTAATACACCCTCCAGAATATTTTCGCGATAATATTCGGCATTTATTCTGATGGCACAGTAGATTAATACGAGCGGAGAGCGACAGTCGTCTGTCATGGCTGCCCACACCATCACCATGGTCGGCGCTTCAGTTCTGGTGGCCAACCGAAGGTGCACATTTTCAGCTGACCTCTTTGGCAAGTGAACACGATCATTTTGTTTTTTTACAAACTGCTGGACAACGAATGTTTTCTCATCGGAGAAAACCAAATTCGGCAGTTTACCACTCTCGGCCAAACGAAGCAACACTTCAGCTCTTTTGAGTCTATTTTCTTTCTGTTGCGGTGTAAGTTCTTGCAATCTTTGGAATTTCAATGGCTTTACCCCGAGCTAATTTTTCAATATTTGCCGAATGGAATATTGCGATATGTTCAGCTCACGAGACATTTTTCGGCCACTGCGACGCGGGTTTCTTCTTTTTTACTTTTCGAACCATTTCTGCTGATGTTGCTGTTTTCTACCGTCCACTTCCTTGACGTCGGGCTACGCTACCAGTACCAGGATGCTACAAAACACAAAAGATTTATTCACATTTAAATGCTGGGGTGCTCTTGTGGTTTTCCAGCCAAATATAAAGAAATCTCACTATCACGCTTGAATTCCATCACGATTTTTTTTGTTCTTGAAAATTCTCACCAACTGGAATAATTTTGACAGCTATCACACGAGTGGTTTAGAAATGACAGCAGTCTGAAGTTGGATGCAGTTTTTTCATCTCGCCCTGTATATGCATAGGTATATCGGAGAGAAGTTTCTTAGACGAACAGAAAAGAAAGTACTAATATATAGGCATTCTTTAGGTTTTTGTCCCTCTATTCATAATCCACTGTGTTGAAGATTTTATGAAAAATAAAGTACCGTACAATAAGAATATGGGTATTTCTTTTAATTCACATAATTTACTACCACTGCAGCAAAGAAAATAAAAACACACAAACGATATGAAGAAGCAACTACAACAATAACAGCATAGTTTCGAGCAACCATGATTGTCATCCCGCCGTCGCGTCTTCTTCTTCAGCGTTTTACGATATTGAAATGGAAAAGAATCAAAGAAATTACACGACAAAAACAAACCAACCGCATAGAAATTTTGTTGAGATATAAACCGAAGGAGAAAACAAAAACAACAAACCAAACTATGAAAATAAAAACAACAATAAATGGTTTAAAAAAAAAAAGAAAATTAATGCATAAACCACAATGCAAATGTATAGTGTGGATATAGAGAAAAATACACCAAAAGGGGGACACACTCAACTATGAAATGCATTTCCGAAAGGGAGAGAGAGAGAGAGCGAGCGAGCTTAATGGGGGCTATGAGAACATATATCCAAAGAGAGGCTTATTATTTGCGTCGTATTTTTGTACGTGTGGTAGATTTCAACAATGAGCACTGCATTGAGTTGAAGAGAGAAAATGAAAGGTGGAGAGGGAGAGAGGTTTCTTTATCTAATGCTCTGGGGAGAAATTAAGACGAAATAAAAATTATGCGTAGTATTTTTTAATGACAATGCTAATATCAAGACACAAAGGCAACTGCGACGAAACATTTCAACTGCTGCTGCTGCTGCTACTCGTGGTGATGATGAAATAAAAACTGCGCGTAGACAGAAGACAAACAAATGTCACAAAATCCACCACAACAACAATGTGACAGCATGTGACTCAATGAATTAATAACAACCACACAAGCAAACCTACATGATAAAGAAAATCAACAGAACTTATCAGGAAATGAAAAAAAAAAAACAGAAGAAGCAGAAGAAGACGAGTGGAACAAAAACAAAACATATTTTAATAGATTTTGACTGATAGCAACAACACCAACCATACATTGCTAGCTCGCTTGCCAAACAAATGACAATGAAAGAGGAGCAAACAAAGAAAACAAGAGCATCGTGATATCCAAACATCAACGAACTACTGTTGTCGCATCATAGACAAAGAAAGGAAGATACCTACCATAGATTGGTGGAAAAAATAACTAAAATGAAATAAAAAATGAAACATATTTCTCTTCAAAGGACATTTAACGTTTCATCACATAAGATTTATTATATTTTTTGGTTTTCTGACTTATTTACTCTGAATTGCCAAAGAATTATTTACTTCTGGCTGCAGCTCCAAATCAGTCATTGTTGTTGACACCGTCATTGCCTTCGCTGTCGTCGTACATTGACGTCGTCGTCTTCTCTGATGGATGGCGAATGTAATCACCATTATTTATTATTAGCCATAAATTAAAAAGCAAACACAAAACAGAATCAAATACAAAAAAAAAAAAAAAATAAAAAATTAAAATTCCAAAGGTATAGCGACACATTAACAAAAGGAAAATGCGTTTCAAATTGAGTGCTGAATGAAGATTTGGGATTTAGTGCAATTCATAGATAAGTATTTGTTATTAGAACTAGCTCTAATCGGGTCTGAAATTTCCTAGAATTCTGGAAATTCAATAGAGACCAAACAATCAGATGACAGAATTATCGTCGAGAAGAAACGGAAATGAGAGTCGTTAGAGATCACGAGCAGGGATTATTTGACTGTTTTTTGGCAAGCACGAGTAAGGAGTCATCAAATATGACATGAGAAATCTCAGGACCTAGCCGACCCAAAAAAGAAAAAAATTAATGTAATTTTATAGTTGCCCAGGCAGCCAAGTCTTAAATGGAAAAGCTCTTAACGACATTCCGATAATTAGTTTATAAACATTTCTTTATGAAGAATTCTTTTGGCTATAGAACGCGTCCATATCGCGTCTTGAAAAAGGGCCATAGAAACGATATAGAAGCCGAAAATGTGAGCTGGAGAAGTCTATCTTCATAGATGACTAAATATGGAAAATTTTAGAGATGATTTATATTGAGTCCACAAGAAATTATTTATGTATGGAAATCCATATACAGGGTGAGATGAAAAAATTGCAACCAACCTCAGACTGAGTCTCGTACCATCACTCGTTACCGTTCCTCGCTTCATTTCCAGCGCACAATGGCCATCAAAATTTCCGGATACCAAACCGTTGGACTATTGTGTCTGGAGTATTTTGGAAAGCAAGGTTCTCACTAAAAAATACCAAAGTGTCGATCAACTCAAGCAAGTGCTTCGCCGGGAATGGGCGAATATTTCATTGTCTGTTTGATGCCCGTAATTCGCGCCAAAGGTGACCAATTCGAACAAATCTAAACTTATTCTAAAATTTGTGCTGTTTCCGACATTTTTTGCTTTCATTCAATAACATTTAAAAAAAATGTAAAAATTATGGCGTTGGATTTTGTTGCAGTTTTTTTTATCTTACCCTGTATATGGTTCTTCAATAAAAACGTCCCAATTCCGCTCTTCCCTAGCACCGAGGTATTTGTGATAGGAATCGAGTCTCTGGTAGGAAATATTGTTTCGCATGAAGCAGCTACAATTGTTTCGGGTATCCGTAAAATTGTTTGATGGTATGCTACGTGGCGTTTATCCACTCGTCCTTGAGATTTGTGGTTGCAATGTCCTTGTTAGGCTTTCTGTAATTTTTTAGTTTTACATTTTTTATCCATAGCTGTCTACCACACCACTGATGCGTAGGTTAGAACAGGTCTAATTACGTGTTTGAATAGCCAGCGTGTCATCTTTGGATTGTAACACAATTTTGAGCCTAATCCTTTTTTGCCCATTATTATTAGCTCATTCTTGGATGTGGTCTCTCGAAATAAATTTCCTATATAGAATCACAACCAGACATTCAACCCTATTGGAAAAGTCAATTGTCCTGTTCAAGAAGACTAGTTCATCGAAGTGCTCCAATTTTGTTTACCTAGTGAAAAGACGTATCTCTGTTTTTAGTCTAGCCAAGTTGTATGCAAGTTTCAGAGCCGACTCGGTCCTTCTACACAACAAATTAGGGATCTTTCCCCTCAAAAATTTATAACGTCTGCGTAGCAACAACAACAAGTCAATCCTTCGCGGGTCCAATCCCGTTATAGACTTTTTATGGCAATAACCCACATGATAGGTGATAAAACATTGATATTTCCTACAGGGCACCTATCCCTGGTATGCTGTCGCTTCTGAAATATCAACATCCTCCCCTTATTATGTTACGGAAAATATTGAAACAATGTAAACAACATTTATGTTCAGTCAAAAGACATTGTTAATCGCGTTGTAGTACAGCATAAAATAATTGTACCCACATGAATACACAAACACACGTATCCCACTACTACATACTACAACAATAGGCAGGGAGGGAGGTAAGGCAAACAAACAAAAAATAACGCGCCAGCCGAATAAAATGAACTGTCATTAACATTTGCTTTATATTTCTCAGTTTCGTTGCTGTTGTTGTGTCGTTGTCTTCTTCTTTTGCAATGCAGCGAAACGACGACGTAAAAATAATTTCTGTTGCGAAATGAAAAAAAAATGAAATCAAATCAAAATCCCCCCTTTATTATTTTGTGAGCAGTGTGTAGCAATGGCGGCAGCAGGTTTACTTTGCATTGTTTGGCAGACTTTAAATGTTGAGGAAATAAATGGAATAAATGGTGATGTTGAAAAATATCCAAAGGGGGTTTTTTGGGGGGGGAAATGTCTACATAATTCACCACATATCAAACGTAGAGAGAGAGAGAGAGAGAGCAAGAGTTTTGGAGCTTATTTTGCCAACACAACGCAGGGAGAGCAAAATTTCAATGTGAAATAATAAATTGGAGAAGCAAATGAAAAACAAAATCGACAGCAAACGAACAAAATACAAAATTTCATTAGAATGTTGACAACGATATAAAAAACCAACAATGGATTGCTTTAACTTGCCAGAAAAATAAACATCTCTCGAATTAAAATAAAAAGACAAATTTACCTTTGTTCATAAAGAAATCAAAAACACGCATAAGAGGCTCCCCAAAAGCAAAGCAATAACAGTTTTTCACTCAATGACTCTCTCTCTCTCTTTTTCTCTATCTCTCGCCCAGAGAGCAGAGGTATTTCTGTACAATGAATAGCCCCAAACATCAAAAACACAAACCCATACACAGATAGATATCAACTTCAATCAACCAAAAAACGCCAAACGAACATTAAACAAACAGACCAAGGAACGGACGTCGGACGAACATGCGATACAAAATAAAAAAAGAAGTGAAAAAAAAATAAATGAAACTCCAAAAATATATTGCAAGTGCCACAGAGCGGCAGTAAGAGCACTTTGTTTTGGCAGACCATATTTTTGTGTACTCCCATATGGTTACTGCGAAGCGCGTCGTACGCAACTTGAAGGAAAATAAACAAAAAAAAACAGCAACAAAAATAAAAATTATATTATTTTGTTGTTTATACTCCCCACTAACACACAACATATGAAATATGCAAACCCACCTCTGTTCCCCACCAGTCAGTCAGTCAGTCATCAGATGATAATATAAAGACGTAATCTGGCGAATTAGTTTTGTGATATTACATACAGAGAAAAATAATGCTTTTATTTTGGTGCATACACATAAGTAAAAACTAGCGTTTAATATTTAGGGTTGTCGTTTATTATTAGGTCCGAACATACCATAGGTGTTGAGTACGAAATAGGTACTAAAAAGTGGAGCTATGCCACAAATTTTTAATGCAAGGACATTAAGATCGCACATGGTGAGAACATGTTCCAAATTTAATATTTCCAGCTTTTGTAAGAAATACTGACATAAAGTTTGGATTTTACTTCAAAGGGGTGTGAGAAAAGAAGTAGTCAGATAGCTCAGGGTGATCTATAAAGAGGAGGAAAGTTACCGCTTTTTCACATTTGTTATACCCTCAGCCATATGGCTACGGATGGTATATATAATTTGATACAACCAAAAGGTGCATCATCGAAATAACGGTTTAAACTCTAGGTCTCTTTGGACCGAAGGGAGTATCCGATGTGGTCCACACTTGGTACATCGTAAAATTGTTATCAAACTTAGATCGAGTTCGGAGATGGACAGTATCGGTTCACTCCTTCCGGCAACTCCCCCGTCAAAAGGTCAAAAATTTCTAAAAAAAATATTTTACTGCACAGAATGAGGAAGGATAATCGGATTTTGCCCCAACATTGCAAATCCTAATTTTGGCATCCGTGCCACGTCAGGTGTGAAAAAAGGGTCAACATTTTAAATAATTATAACTCTTATAAAATACACACATCACAATATTTTTATAAACCCGAAGTCTGGAGTGAAGATGTTATACAGGGTGAAATAAAAAAACTGCAAACGCCATAATTTTTAATTTTTTTTTAAATTTTATTGAATAAAAGCAAAAAATTTGGAAACAGCATGAAATTTTAGAATAAGTTTTCACTTGTTCTAATTGGTCACCTTTGACACGAATTATGGCCTTCAAGCGGCCAATGAAACCGTCACACGCTGCCCGTATGTTGCTCTGCGGTATTTTGGCCCGTTCCCGGCGAAGCGCTTGCTTGAGGTGATCGACACTTTGGTATTTTTTAGTGCCAAACTACTCCAGACACAATAGTCCAAGGGATTGGTATCCGGAGATTTTGGTGGCCATTGTGCGCTGGAAATGAAGCGAGAAACCTCATTTTGTAACCATTCTTGGGTGGCGTATGCAGAGTGCGATGGTGCTGTTGGAATGTTCAAGGACTGCGGCCAAAATGTTTGCGTGCACAAGGCTTTAATACACCCTCCAGAATATTTTCGCGATAATATTCGGCATGGTTGATGCCACGGTTGATTAATACGAGCGGAGAGTGACAATCGGCTCATCCCACAACATCACCATGGCCGGCGCTTGAGTTCTGGTGGCCAACCGAAGGTGCACATTTTCAGCTGACCTCTTTGGCAAGTAAACACGATCATTTTGTTTGTTTACAAACTGCTGGACAACGAATGTTTTCTCATCGAAGAAAACCAAATTCGGCAGTTCACCACTTTCGGCCAAGCGAAGCAACTCTTTATATCATTTGAGTATATTTTCAATGGCTTTACCCCGAGCTCATTTTTCAATATTTGCCGAATGGAACATTGCGATATGTCCAGCTCACGAGCCATTTTTCGGCCACTGCGACGCGGATTTCGATCAAGTCGCTTCTTCTTTACTTTTCGAACCATTTCTGCTGATGTTGCTGTTTTCTACCGTCCACTTCCTTGACGTCTGGCTACGCTACGAGTATCACGGTAACGTGTGATGTTACGAAACACAAAAGATTTAATCACATTTAAATGCTGAAGTGCTTTAACGATAGCCACTTGTGGTTTTCCAGCCAAATATAAAGAAATCTCACTATCACACTTGAATTCCATCACGAAAAACTATTTTCTGGAAAATTCTCATTAAAATGATTTTGTACTCTCGTAAAAAAATATAATGAACTGTCACTGGAATAATTTTAACAGCTGTCGGACGAGTGGCTTAGAAATGACAACAGTCTGAAGTTGGTTGCAGTTTTTTCATCTCCCCCTGTGTACCCTCTATAGCCATATGGCTGAAGGTATAAAAAATCGGCTACACCGAAAATTGGACATATTGAAAATTGTCTGCACGGAGGGCCTTTATAGCATACAAAATAAGTACGTACGATAAATTTTCCAGTAAAAATTACCTAACAACTTGTACTTTATCTCTCAAAAAATGTCTCAAATCTGCAAATAAATATTGAACAGCATTAAGTAAAATCTAGTGGGAAAGCAGGTTGAGGATATTGAATGATAGTTTTATGGTATGATACAATATTGAATGAAAATTATCTGAAAAATTATAACTTTCCCCAATATGAGATCGTCTAAGCTTTTCATTCTAAAACGACAAAACTTAGAACCTTTAGGACACAATCATTATTGTCAGAGTTACAAGATAAGTTGGGCGCCACTTATTAAAAACGTACCTCTACCACCTATAACCAAACTATACTTTGGTCCAGAAAGTTCGTAATATGTATTTATTTCGTCGGTACAGTATCTGTTTTGTACCTTCCAATGACAATGCGAGTAATTACAATAAAATAATCAAAACCACAAAAAAAACAAAAAAAAAACAAAACAATAAAACGAGAAATCGTTGCTAATAAATTGAACGAAATACCAAACAAATAAATAAATAAAAAACAAATATGAATAACAGCTACAATAATAAATTTTAGTTTAGTATTTTACGTAAAAATACGATCAATGTCGATGACGTTGTTGGCCAAGCTGACGACGACAACAACGGCTACGATCGTTTTCGTTCGTATTTGAGTTTGCATTTGCACGTACATACGTATATCGCGTGTGGCGTTTCGTATTTTGAGATTAAAGACAAAAAGCAAACAAACCAAAAAAAAAACATATTTTTCAAAAATAAAAATCAACTTAAAATATATTTATTTTTATGTAGATACTGATATATTTTTATACATATCTACAAACACGACCACGATACCACATAGGTATCTACATACATATATGCTAACATATGTTTGAGTCTGTCTGTATGGATATACTCTCTATACGTTTAAAGTCACAAGGTCGTTATCTGTCGCTGCTGCTTTAGTAGGCACACGTATTTAGTAGGTTTGTCTGTCTGTCGGAAATGTTGGGTTATGTTGTTTATATTTAGGTTCGATTCGTGGGACAAACAAAACGAATAAAAATGATAGCTAAAGTACGAAGAACCACAAAAAATAGCAACAATCAAAACAAAAAACCAAAAAGAGATACAGAATATGCCAACTAGACAGACAGACAGACAATCGAGAGTCCACTGAGAGTATTCATATATGAGTGACGGAGTCAGGCAGGGGTTTAACTTGACTGCAAAGATGTTTAATGCAATAAAATAGAACGGCGTAAAATTTACGTAAAAATATCGGAACTATGGACTTTAATGGGCGATTAGATGTTTAAGGCAAATTTCACTGGTTTATTGTTCTTTGTTACTGCAACTGAATGAAGCGACGTCGGAAAGAAAGAGTAACAATGATTCGATATCAATAAAATACGTGGAAAGAATGAGTAAAAACTGGCATAAGTTAGTCGAACCAGAACAAAAGTCATCCAACGATGGAAGACCAATATAAAAGAGGACATTATCTTCAGAAGATCGACTCAAGAATTGTTCTCATAGGAGAACGGCAGACCTTCTCGCTAAAACTAAAAGTTCTCTTGACGAAAGGCCAGGCTTCTCGTGGAAGACCCAGAAGATATTCTTCTGATAGAAGACCAGGAGATCTTATTATATCCTCCACCATACATAGCATTGTTTTTTATTTATTCATTTTTTTTTAAATTTCCTAATTTGCCCCAAATGGTGGTATTTAAAGTTCGACCCGGACGAACTTACTACTTTTTTACTTGTTTTTCATTTAAGACGAGAAGGTCTTCTCCTCTCATTGACAACAGGATGGTCTTCTCTCTTTGAAGACAAGATTGAAGAGCAGAAGTTCTTCTTCTCATCGAAGCGTAAAGGTCAAGTTCTTGTAGAAGAGCAAAAGATCTTCTTCTCGTAGAAGAACAAAAGGTTTTCTTCTCAGTAAAGAGCAGAAGGTCTTCTTCTCATAGAAGACTAGACGCTCACCTCATAGAAGACTTGAAGGTCATCTTATAGAAGACCAGCAGGACTTCTTCTCTTAGAAGACTAGAAGATCTTCTTCTCTTAGAAGACTAGAAGATATTCTCATAGATAACCAGGAAGTATTCTTCGCATAAAAGACCAGGTAGTTCTCTCATAGAACCCCAAGGCAAGAAGGTTTTCTCACCAGAAGGTCTTCTTATAGAACAGACCAGAAGGTCTTCTTCTCACGAAAGAAAATAATGTCTTATTCTCATCGAAGACCAGAGGGTCTTTCCTTAGAAGACCGGAGGCTCTTCTCATAGAACACCAGAGTGTCTTCCCTTAGAAGACCGGAGGCTCTTCTCATAGAATACCAGAAGGCCTTCTCATAGAAGACCAGAAGGCCTTCTCATAGAACACTAGAAGGCCTTCTCATAGAAGACCAGAAGGCCTTCTCATAGAAGACCAGAAGGCCTTCTCATAGAAGACCAAAAGGCCTTCTCATAGAAGACCAGAAGGACTTCTCATAGAAGACCAGAAGGCCTTCTCAAAGAAGAACAGAAGGCCTTCTCATGGAAGACCAGAAGACCTTCTCATGGAAGACCAGAAGACCTTCTCATAGAAGATCAGAATGTCTTCTTATAAAATATTAGGAGGTCTTTTCATAAAAGAGACCAGGAGGTCTTCATAAGAACAGATCAAAAACTGTCCTCATAAAATAACACAGGGTCCTCTCATATCAGACCAGAATGTCATCTCATAGAAGAGCAGAGGGTCGACCACAGCGTTTTCGCATAGAAGACGGGTTTTCTTATAAAAGACCACAGGTTTTTCTTATTGAAGACCGCGGTGTCTTCTCTTGATCTTGAATAAAAATGTACGTTGGGTTATTTTCTTTAAAAAGATTCTGTATTTCGAGACAACAAAAAAAACTTTCTACACACAGATGAATGTTTGCATTTTCCGCTTAAAATTATTTCATAGAACACTCAAAATTTATCGATTTCCAATTGACTTCAAACATAGCAACTTCCCCAAACCAGAACCATTTATTTATATCTACCCGCATATCATTAAACCTTGTCTCGTATCGATTCGTCTGAATTTCCTATCAATGTAAATCACGTTTTCAAATTGCCTTCAACTTCTATGAACAATTACAATTGAAAATGTTTTATTCAAATCGATTTGAAAAGAAAACACCCGATTTGGAACGATGATCTGTTTCCCCCGATGAAATGCAGATGACGAGAACGATAAACTCGTTGGAATAAATATTTCGAAACCATACGGGCGACACTTGGCGGCGATTGTCATGTAAGTCTCATGTCTGCGAAATCCAATGAAGAATGATTTACAAATCTTGTGACCCCAATGGGATTAAGATCATTGAGCAAATGTCGGAAATCGAATAGATTGCGAGGGTAGCTATTTTTATTTCTATGGTTATTTCAAAGAAGAAAACTTCTTACATCCAATGGAATGTTAGTTTTCGTTTCGAAATCCGTATCCATGGCTTTGCCTTATTGTTAATTGCCAAACCTCAATCAGCAATTAGATTTTTTTTAAAGAAAGTTATTTTCTTTGTTTCCCCTCCAGTTGATAGCACCCTTAACCGCACATTTTATCTTTTTCCCGTGGAAGAATTATGAAGAAACTTTTTCCTTTGATAATGGAATATCACTCAAGTGGTAATAAATACAAAAGCCCCAAAGCATATCAATCATAATTTCCGCGAATAGTGTTGCCACTAGATGTATTTTTTGGTATTGCATATACTCAAAATAGGGGAACTATCGGATCTGGAGACCGAAAACCTTCGGCCCAGAAAAAAATTTCATTAAAATTTATGTGTATATTAAAACAAGTAACAAAGCTGTAAGTTCGACCAGGCCGAACCTTAAATACCCTCCACCATTTGGAGCGGTTTTTGGCAATTTTCAAAAAATAACAAGCTTTAAAAATACAACGACGTGGATATGCACAAGTCACTTTTATCATAATATTCAAATTCGAAACTTGATAACAAAAATCGGTGAATAATGTAGCTAAAATCGTCAAAATACCGGATATATGGAGGTATCATTATATATACAAAAACATGGACCTGCACAGATAAGTTTCTGTCTTAGGTTGTAGTATTTATTATGAACTGCAAATATCAACTATGAAAAAATTCCGGTGAATAATGTTGCTAAAATCATCAAAATACCGAATATCGGGAGGTACCTTTGTATGGGGGCTATACGAAGACATGGACCTGCACAGACAATCTCCTGTCAGATGCTGTAGTATCCATTACGATTTTCAAATACCAAGTTTGAAACAATTCTGGTGAATAATGTCGCTAAAATCATCAAAGTACGAAAAATAGGGAGGTACCGTAATACGGGGGCTATACTAAGTCGTGGACCTGCACAGACAATTTTCTCTAATAGGCTGTAGTATTCATTATGAACTTAAAATACCAAATTTGAAACAATTCCGGTGAATAATTGTTGCTAAAATCATCAAAATACCGAAAACAGGGAGGTGCCGTTATATGGGGGCTATACGAAGACGTGGACCTGCACAGATAATTTTTTGACTTAGGCTGTAGTATTTATTACGAATTTCAAGTATCAAATTTGAAACAATTCCGGTGAATAATTGTTGCTATAATCATCAAAATACCGAAAACAGGGAGGTGCCGTTATATGGGGGCTACACGAAAACATGGACCTGCACAGACAATCTCCTGTCATATGCTGTAGTATCCATTACGACTTTTAAATACAAAGTTTGAAACAATTCCGGTGAATAATGTCGCTAAAATCATCAAAGTACGAAAAAAGGGAGGTACCGTAATATGGGGGCTATAAGAAGTCGCGGACCTGCACAGACGATTTTCTCTAATAGGCTGTAGTATTCATTACGAACTTAAAATACCAAATTTGAAACAATACCTGGGAATAATGTCGCTAAAATCATCAAAATACCGAATATCGGGAGGTACCTTTGTATAGGGGCCTTTAGGAAACATGGACCTGCACTGTCAATTTTTTGTCTTAGGCTGTAGTATTTATTACGAACTTCAAATACCAAATTTGAAACAATTCAGGTGAATAATTGTTGCTAAAATCATCAAAATACCGCAAACAGGGAGGTGCCTTTATATGGGGGCTAAACGAAAACGTGGACCTGCACAGATAATCCCTGGGAATAATGTCGCTAAAATCATCAAAATACCGAATATCGGGAGGTACCTTTGTATGGGGGCTATACGAAGACGTGGACCTGCACAGACAATCTCCTGTCATATGCTGTAGTATTCATTACGAACTTCAAATACCAAATTTGAAACAATTCCAATGAATAATGTCTTTAAAATCATAAAAGTACGAAAAATAGGGAGGTACCGTTATATGGGGGCTATACCAAAACGTGGACCAACATGATCCATTTTCAATACTAAAAGTCCAAATATACATGAGGGTAAAATTTTATCAATCTTCTTCAAGTCGTTCGGAAGCTAGAGTGATTTCCACTGAAGGACAGACGGATAGACGGACGGACATCGCTAAATAGAAATTTATGCAGATCAGATATATACTTTGTGGGGTCTAAAATGTATATTTCAAGGAATGACAAACTTAATATACCTTCCATACTATGGTGGAGGGTATAAAAATAATCTTCGATCTAGTTTTCTAGTTTCAAAATCTGGCAACTACCAAATTCTTTTCTAAACAAAATATTTTTGACCGCACAAAGAAGTCACAAATATGTGTAAATGTGTGTGTGCGTGAGTCCATTCTCATAGATATGCAGCAGACAAACGCATCAAACAATCTACCTTTGTTTTTATCGCTGACGAAGAAGAAGCTATAACATAACAAAGAACAACAAAGCGGACATATTTGACAGACAGTTATAACAAGGAACAGGACAAAAGAGCAAAGAACCTTGGACGACGGACTGGTAAAAGAACCAAGGCAATTGGAATTGGAAATATCAAAACAAGAAAATGAGATTGCTGCCCAAATGGAAATCCCTGTGGAAAATGAAATGCATAGAACAACAAAAGGCAGCAAACAAAGAACGCTGTGGAGGAACAAAGAAAGGCACAAAAAGAACGGGAAATAGAGATAGAGTTAATGAACTTTAAAAAAAAAGAAGAACAAACTTGTACACTACCGAAAACAACAAAAATAAGAAGACGGAGATGACAGTCACCGAGTGGCAGCAGCATACGGATGGTTGGATGGATGGATAGGTGGATAATAAACAGTAAACAGCAGGCAGCAACAAGAACAACAATGATAAAGAGGTAAACTCGTAGTACAACTGCCAACCATCAGCAGAAGCAGCGATTTGGTAAACAGGAAAACGAATGCAAAATGTTAGCGAGAGAATAAACTGAAAAGGGCAATGGAATAATAGCGTTAACCACAAGGTTAAGTGCAAAAAAAAAAAAAAAATAACAACAACAGAACATATGTTAACTTTTTCAACAGAAACAACAATCAAGTGTTTAATTATTATATTTTTTTTTTTTTAATTTTCAACTTAAAATTTCCGGTATTTAATTTTGAATGGATTTTCATAGATCTTCTCTGAAAGCTTTTAACAAAGTAAGGAAATGAAATGCTTGAATTGCACCTGTTTTTTTTTTAATATTTATTTTTTAAAGTGGAAATGACCAAGCCGTTTGTTTTTCTATTTCTATTCATAGACACAGGCGAAGCAGAAGCAGAAGAAATAAGCAGCAAACTGTTAAATCGAGAAAGCGGCATAAATCAAAAAGCAAGAAAACGAAATCAAATCAAATAACAAAAACATGTGTCTAGCTGCCGAGTATCGGCAAGTCCACAAAAAAAAAGAGAAAAAAGGGAAGTGCCAAAATTTACAACAATTTACGAAATTTTTTATTACAACCAAACATGTTGAGCCTGAAGTCGATAGAAATCCCAACACGACGCATTCACCACACGAACAGCAAACCAAAACAACAACGAACCAACAAAGCCACAGAGCATAAACAAGTAGTACACACAGATACTCTCCCCACACACACACACACATGCTCACCCATTGACAACAAAGAGGAAAAGTGATTCTTGGCGTTTCAATGGAAAAATGAGGTTGAATTGCGAGGTGAACCAATTTAACGAACGAACGAGAAAACAGACAGACAGACAGACAGACAATCAACAACGACGCAAAAAAAAAACTACACAAAATAAACGAGTCATTCGAATGAGATATCTACCAAATGTATCTCTATTAATTTGTTTCAGTAATGCATGAAATTCACCACGGCTGAGTGGTGTTGAGTTTTAGCTGCACCCAAAAGTAGGAGAAACTATTCGTGTAGTTAGGGGAAAATAAGGGGTAGATTTTGTAAAAAAGAAAAACTCGACATTTGTTACAAATCACAGTGGATTTAATTTCATATTCAGTTGTGGTAGGAAAATTAGCCCAAAACCTTGGACAAAGACAACACCTTGAAAATAGACAAATAGATGACGAAGAACTTTAAGAGAAAAACTCAGAATTTTTTTAAGGAAACATTTCAAGATTTTTTTTTTGCTCTTTATACCCTACAACACTATGTGTTGGGGGTATTATAATTTTGATTGGACCAAAAATTATGTAACACCTTGAAATATTGGTTTCCCACGTAGGAAAAGTATACAGGGTGAGATGAAAAAAACTGCAACCAACTTCAGACTGCTGTCATTTCTAAGCCACTCCTCCGACAGCTGTTTAAGTTATTATAATTTTATAATTTTCCGGAAAAAAACAAGTGGCTATCGTTAGGCAACTCCAGCATTTAAATGTGAATAAATCTTTTGTGTCTCGTAACATCGCTCGAAACCGTGATACTGGTAGCGTAGCCCGACGTCGAGGAAGTGGACGGCAGAAAACAGCAACATCAGCAGAAATGGTTCGAAAGTAAAGAAGCGACTTGATTGAAACCAGCGTCGCAGTGGACGAAAAATGGCTCGTGAGCTGAACATATCGCAATATTCCATTCGGCAAATATTGAAGAATGAGCTCGGAGTAAAGCCATTGCAAGAACTTACACCGCAACAGAAAGAAAATAGACTCAAAGAGCTAAAGAGTTGCTTTGCTTGGCCGAAAGTGAATTTGGTTTTCTCCGATGAGAAAACATTCGTTGTCCAGCAGTTTTTAAACAAACAAAATGATCGTGTTTACTTGCCAAAGAGGTCAGCTGGAAATGTGCACCTTATGTTGGCTACCAGAACTCAAGCGCCGGCCATGGTGATGGTGTGGCCCGCCATAACGGCCGATGGTCGCTCTCCGCTCATATAAATCGACCGTGGCATCAGAATAAATGCCGAATATTATCGCGAAAATATTCTGGTGGGTATATTAAAGCCTTGGACACGCAAACATTTTGGCCGCACACCTTGGACATTCCAATAGGACTCAGCACCTTTGCACTCAGCAAAATGAGGTTCCTCGCTTCATTTCCAGCGGAAAACGGCAACCAAAATCTCCGGATACCAATCCGTTGGACTATTGTGTCTGGAGTATTTTGGAAAGCAAGGTTGGTACTAAAAAATACCAAAGTGTTGATCACCTCAAGCAAGCGCTTTGCCGGGAGTGGGCCAAAATACCGCAGAGCAACATTCGGGCAGCGTGTGACGGTTTCATTGGCCGTTTGTAGGCCATAATTTGTGACCAATTCGAAGAAATCTAAACTTATTCTAAAATTTGATGCTATTTCCGACATTTGTTGCTTTCGTTTAATAAAATTAAAAAAAAAAAAGTGAAAAATTATGGCGTTTGACTTTGTTGCAGTTTTTTTTTATCCCACCCTGTATATGGGGACAATAGCGTAACTGTTGTTTGGGGGCTATATGACAACGTGGAACTTTGTGGACCATTTTAATACTAAAATATTATCCAAAACCCTTAAAGCGAGGCTGTTATTTTGTGTCTATATCAAAGCGTGGAACTTTTTGGACGATTTTAAAACCAAAATATTTGATTTTCAAAGACTGATAGACACACAAGGCCAAACATTGCTATGTTAATCAAGAATATATGTTCTTTGTGTGGTCCTACAATCATACTTCGAAGAGTCACAAACGAAATGACAAACTTAATATTCTCTCCAAACTACGATGTGGAGTTTAGAGGACCTCGGAAGGGTTTTCTGTTATATTCTACAAAAGATGCCGTCACAATTTTTTATAAATCAATCCACTGTGCATTACAAAATATCCTCCATGGTAGTTAAATGAAGAGCTATACCAAAACGTGGAACTTTTTGGACCATTTAATACCAAAAGGTTATCCAAAACCCTTAAATCTGGCGAAACTGTTTTTGTGTGGCTATATCAAAACGTGGAACTTTTTGGACGATTTCAAAACCAAAATGTTTGATTTTTAAAGAATGATAGACACACAAGGCTAAACATTGCTATGTTGATCAAGAATATATGACAAATGAATGACAAACATAATATACTCACCAAACTACGATGTGGAGTTTAGGAAGGGTAGGGTAGGGAAGGGTTTTCTGTTCTCCAAAAATACAAAATATACCGTCACAATTTTTTACAAATCTATCCACTGTGCATTACAACATATCCTCAATGGTAGTTGAAATTGAGACAAACTACCGTTTCTCCTTCAGCAGTCATTGTCTAGAAAGCCACCACAGACAAGTAATCCTAACAAAAAAGGTGGTGTCAGAACATTTTCTCAAATAGCTACAGCAAAAATTGAGAGATTGAGTGAGCAATGAAAATCTAAACAGGAAAAAAAATGAAAAATAAATACAACGTAAAATAAGAAACTTGTTTCTTTGCTATGATTTCATTTCAAGCCATAAAAATAAGAAGAAAAAAATATGAGAAAACGCACTACAAAATGCAACGTAAAAAATATAGTGCCACAAAAAAACGAGTGGAAACATGAAAGAAAATGAGAAGAAAAAACAGCAGCCAAATGCAAGGTAAACTGGTTCATGTTGTTGCTGATAAACAAAAAAAAAAACTGTAAAAATAACAATAAAACAACTGACAACAAAACTACACACACAGCTGGAATATGGAACTATAAACCAAAAAAAAATATTTTTCCGATAACCGATTGGGAAGAGTGTATTTTATTGTTCGTTGTGTCGTATCGAAGAGAAGTTAGATTTGTTCGAATGGTTGCATGGTCTTCGTGCGTCCGACACGTACACCCATGTATTAAAATACTAGCCACAAAAATTAAAAGAAGAGTTTTTTTTTCGAAATAGGAAAACCAAACAAATTGACAACATATTGCTTGCTGTAGAGACGGCAGACCCACCGACCGACAGATATCTTCCATCTTCAACGCCACAGTGCACCAACAATAACAACAACAACCAATAGATAACAAACACAAACAACATGTTGTAATGAGTTGAACGGTATTGGTGGTGTTTTTTTTTCATCGTAAAGATAAAAATAAACTTGTCCGACAAATAGACGAAACCGAAGAAGAGATCATAGACCACGAATAGCAAACAAAAACAACAAAAAATAAACAAATTTCAATTCATCAGACACAGTGACTCTCTTCACAGTTGCACGTTGCAGTTGTCCCCTATGCGTCGTGACACAAACCTACCAACGTTTGCTGGTTAGTGGTAGGTAGGTGGTGCCTGCATCATTGGATGTAGTCTTCTTTTAAACCCTCCGCCATACTATGGAGGGTATATTAACTTTGTCATTCCGTTTGTAACTCCTCGAAATACTCCTGTCAGACCCAACAAAGTATATATATTCTTGATCAGTGTACAATTCTAAGTCGATTTTGCGATATCCGTCTGTCTGTCTGTTGTAATCACGCTATCTTTCGAATGAATTGAGATAGATGGCTAAAATTTTGCACACATGTTTATTTTTCCAGTAGGCAGATTAAGTTCGTAAATGGGCCATGTAGGTCCACGTTTTCATATAGCCCCCATATAAGGGTACCTCCCAAAATTCGGTATTTTGATGATTTTAGCGACATTATTCACCGGAATTGTTTTAAATTTGGTATTTGAGATTCGTAATGGATACTACAGCCTGTGACAGAAAATTGTCTGTGCAGGTCCACGTCTTCATATAGCCCCCATATAACGGTACCTCCATATATTCGGAATTTTGATGATTTTAGCGACATTATTCACCGGAATTGTTTCAAACTAGGTATTTGAAGTTCGTAATCAATACTACAGCCTATTAGAGAAAATTGTCTGTGCAGGTCCACGTCTTCGTATAGCCCCCTTATAACGGTATCTCCCAATATTCGGTATTTTTACGCTTTAAGCGTCATTATTCACCGGAGTTGTTTCAAATTACGTATTTGAGTTCGTAAAGGAAACTACAGTCTATGACAGAAAATTGTCTATGCAGGTCCAGGCCATCGTATAGCTCCTATATAACAATACCTCCCTTTATACGCTATTTTGATGATTTTAGCTACATTATTCACCGTTAATTCAAGTTTCGAATTAGAATGTGGTAATGGCTTATGACAAACAATGCCTATGTAGGTCCACCTCGTATAGACCCCAATATGTCGGCTATATTCGGTATTTTTAAGATTCTAATAGAACTTTTAACGGATTTTACTTTTTTGAAAATTTCCAAATTCGTTCCAAATGGTGGAGGGCATTCAAAGTTCGGCCAGTCCGAACTTGAGTTATGCTACGAGTGTGTTTCTTTGAGTTCGCTGTGAGACATTACCGTCCTAAATAAATGTTAGGAAATTCTGCTTCTTCACCCAACTCAAGTACCGTTACAGAAAAATGTATGTACACTCACATTATCATAAAATGTGATTCGAAACCTAGTTTAATGTTTTGTATGTAGATTTTGTCGAATTTAGGTCATAAGAATTGTCCACGGGATTCATCCTTCCAAATTTGTGAAAATATATTCCCGTTATAGTAATGGACCTCGAAAAGATTCCGGTTTTGAAAAGTTATTTTATAGAGTCTTATATCCCCAAAATTAGTTTTGAGAATATTGAATTTTACCCTGCAAAAAAAATTCTACGGGGAGGATTACATCTTACAATGAACCTTGGCAGGTATTCAATATTCAGAACGAAGTTCAATTGGTGGAAATCAATGTGAATGATCTATGTACAAGATAATTTTTTTATTTCGTTTCATATTTAGGTTTATATAAGCCACATATGTAAAACGGTATCATCTTATTTTCGGTTTATGAATTTTCAAATTTATGATTTATGAATTTTCAAAATATTGTTAATATTTTTCATTATATTTTCAATTTTTCGCCCGTTTGCCAAGAAGGTATAAAAAAGATTGGACCGACATATACACATTTTATACCGTATCTCATGTTGGTGGAAATATTAAGATGTGTGATAAATTACATTCTGCTATATATATATACATCGTTCATTAAAATAAACCCACTGGGAATTAATTTCTCCGTCGAATTTGGCATATTCATCCCTAGTTATTGTTCCATAAAAAACTACAACTGAAATGC
This sequence comes from Musca domestica, assembly GCF_030504385.1. Taxonomy (NCBI): domain Eukaryota; kingdom Metazoa; phylum Arthropoda; class Insecta; order Diptera; family Muscidae; genus Musca; species Musca domestica. Next base: position 33,766,373 of record NW_026712114.1, on the reverse strand, counting down.
CACTTCATATATTTTCCAGTGCACACACTCAGCTTGTATAAGACTTTTCTTCATATCCCAACAGCTGCCTCTCCATGATGGAAATTATTACTCCGGAAAACCAAATGCATTAAATAAATACAAAATTGAAATCTTCGCTTGTGGTCCGTCCGACAAAATTTGTCGCCAGACCAGGGGTGGCTGAGAGCGGCACCCCCTACATGGATAATTTAGGCAAAGTAACCGACACTTGCTAGTTCATGCCATACCACCAGCAGAGAGTTTGGAATGATAGACACATATGAACGCCCTAATATTCTTCCGTCTATCACATTTACACTCTATCACTCTGTGGCACTTTGTTTTGTCCATTTCAAGAGGGATGGAAATTTGTTTAAACGATGTTAATTTACTCTAATATATTCCAAAAAATCATGGAGCGATGTTTAGGTCTTTTTTTCTCTCCTTTAATTCTATTGACCGAATTGCAACAGAATCTTCAAGTGCAACAATATTTTTCATTAGATCTTGTTAAGCGTAAAAATGAAAAAAAAAAAAACAAGTAAAAAAGCTGTAAGTTCGGCCGGGTCGAACTTTGAATACCCTCCACCATTTGGAATGAATTTGTCAATTCTCAAATCTCAAAAATTCTGTTAAAATCTTAAAAAATACCGAATGTAGCTGTTATATAGGGTTGCCCCATGGGCCCATTCCAATCGACGAGGCTTGTCAGCAGGCAACATTCTTTGCGTCAATTGAATTTTGTACGGGAACAAATGCAAATCAATGCGAATAATCCGTTGTAAAGTGGACCGAGCCATGCCCAACTGCTGAGAACGGCGTTTTTGGGATGTTCTTGGGGACCTCTTAACACTGGCTCGTACGGCAGCGATATTCTCGGCCGATCGCCTTGGTCGACTTTTATATGGCCTCTTCGGCCATATAAAGAGCCTTACCAGTCGAAAATTTTTCGTATAAACGCTTAATGGTGTTCTTAGAAGGCGCACTTCTCATATTTTTTAATGTTTTAAAAGCACGTTGAGTTTTCACAATTGACTTCTTCTGTTGAATGTAAATTTCAACTATTTCAGAGCGCTCGCGTGGCGTGTATTGGCTCATGGTAAAAATCTGCTTGGACTGACGCTTCAAACGCGGTATGTCATTAAGCGATGTGACATCTCTGTCAAAAGTTATGGCGTTGCCAGATGGGTCCGTCGAATATGGGCAACCCTGTATGAGAGTCTATACGACGACATGGACCGGCATATATATTCAAATGCGAAACTTAAAAAAATCGGTGAGTAATGTAGCTAAAATCACCAAAATACCGAATATCGGGAGGTACCGTTATATGGGGGCTATACGAAGACGTAGACCTGCACAGACAATTAACTGTCTTAGGGTGTAGTATACATTGCGAACTTCAACTACGAAATTTGAAACAATTCCGGTGAATAATGTCGCTAAAATCATTAAAATACCGAATATCGGGAGGTATCGCTATATGTGGCTATACGAAGACGTGGACCAGCACAGACAATTTTCTTTCATAGGCTGTAGTATTCATTGCGAACTTCAAATACCAAATTTGAAACAATGCCGGTGAATAATGTCGCTAAAATCATCCAAATACCGAATATCGGGAGGTAACGTTATGTGAGGGCTATACTAAGACGTAGGCCGGCACAGACAATTTTCTATCATAGGCTGTAGTATTCATTACGAACTTCAAATACCAAATTTGAAACAATGCCGGTAAATAATGTCGCTAAAATCGTCAAAATACCGAATAACGTGAGGTACATTTATATGGGGCCTATACCAAAACGTGGACCTACATTACCCATTTTCAATACCAAAAGTCCTGCACACATAAGTCAAAATTGAGTTTTTTTTTTTTTTTGCTAGAGAGAGCATATATCATTTGATACGGCCAAAACGTGCCTAATCGAAATAACGGCCTAGGGTCTAAGGCCTCTTTGGAACGAATCCGTTTCAGGACATTTGGAATCCGTCCGTCTGTTTCAGCCATATGGCAAAAGAGGGTAAAACCAAAACGTGCCTCATCGAAATAACGGTGTTAGACCCTGGGTCTATTTGGACCAAATCCGTTTCTGAACATTTAGTGTCGATTTAGCGATGTCAACCGTCCATCTATCTGTCTGGCTGGTGCGCATAATAACTCTCGAAGGAAGTATCCGATTTGGTCCAAACTTGGTACATTGTAATATTATTATCAAATTTAGATCGATGTTATAGAATCCTTTTGAGGACATTTCATGTCCCTTCAATTATGTTAGAGAGTTCATCCGTATGTCTGAAACACGGCAAGTCTCAACAAGAGTTTCTATTTCGGACTACAATTATAATTTTTCAACAAATTTTCTAATTAAAAATTCACGGAATTTTTAAAAATTTTCATTAATATAAAAACTCCCCAAAGACTTATTTATTATTTCCTTAACCAAAAAAAATCCAAACCAATTTTTAACCTTAACACTGAACACATCCGGTTTTATTGCTGAGTGCATGTCGACCCACATCTCTGTATTTTATTTATGCCAACAGAAAAAACAACAAGATTTGACAGGCGTAACAAACAATTTAGAATGAAAAAAAAAAAAACACATTTTCATCCTTTCAAACCCCTTATAAAAACAGATGTTATTTGAGCTCCCATTCTGCGGGGATGAAAATGCAAGGAACTTCGGTTTCACATTAAAAGAGGAAAACAAGTTATCACACATCATTGATCTCAATGGTGGAACGTTGTGGTGGTGAAAGGATCAAGTGATATTTTTTGAAAGGAAAAAGCGAGTATGTGTGTGGAGTAATCTATTTTTAAGGGAGAATATTTACTGGGTTGATTTCACAAAAATCAAAAAATTACCTTTCCTTCTTTTTTATTATTTTTCATGATTTTCAATGGTTAATCAGAACATTTACTTATAATAGCTATTTTGATTGGCAGGAAAAAAAGAAAAAAGAATTTTGTAGTTTATTGGATCTTTACATTGTTGCCTTAATGGTGTCAAAAGTAGTAGTGAATAGCCAACTCCTTTTCGGTATCATCCTGTTTGCAGGAGTTTTCGTGTTTTTTTTTTTTCATTTGTTTTATGACCAATGTGAAAAGGTAGTAAAGGCGAATGTAAAATATAATGGCGGCAATACAGCAATGAAAACAAACTTTATTTATGGCCTTGTTTCCTTGTATTTGTGGAAACAGAGGAATCGATAGACAACCTTTCTCCATACTCATGCTATTACAATGTGGCAATAATGTTGCAGTTCTCCTTTAAATATGCAACTCCATTCCAAAGACTGTGGAAATGAATCTATAAAATATTTTAAATCTTTTTTTTTTTTTGTGAATGTAAGCATTTGCTGCTGATCAGAAGAAACGAAAAGAGCCTTATGTTCAGCTAAGTTCATTCCTTCCCTCGCAAAGGTATTTAACTGAATTGGGAATCTTGCAAATGGTTTGCCACCACTAAATTGGAGATGCAGCTAAATATTCATCACTTTACAGCTAAATATACATAAATCAGAGCTCAGAAATGCCCGTTTGAATTTGAGTGACAGTGAAGCTGGCTCATATTTGAGATGGTTCAATTCCAGCAAGAGGAAAAAATTTTTATTATTTCTCATTCGATTCCACTCCTGGAGTAAATTCTTACTATATTTCTTATTTTCTAGTAAATAGTGGAGAGTAAACTTTTAGAAAAACGTGTGCTCCTCGAGCACTCCCGTTCGAGAGATATTTTTACTCCAGTATCTACTTACAAAACAGCCTTCTATGTCTTTATCTTGATATCATATATATATATAGGTGCAGTGATGGTATAGAACCCATATAACGGTGATTTTAACCAAATTTTCCCAGAATTATTCTGAAGTTGGTATTTAGAATTTACGATAGGTACCACAATATATGACAGATATTTTTTATAAGGGACCCGGTTTTCGTATAGCACCACAATACATTCGGTATTTTTATACCCTCCACCTTGGAAAGGAGGGTATATTAACTTTGTCATTCCATTTGTAACATCCTTAAATATTCGTCGTAGACCCCATAAAGTATATATATTCATAATCAGCATAAAATTCTAAGTCGATTTAACGATGTCCGTCTGTCTGTCCGTCTGTCAGTCTGTTGAAATCACGATACAGCCCACATTATTTGACGTAGAGCGCCAAAATTTAGCAGAGCTATTTGTATTGTGTCTAGGATGGTTGGTATTGAAAATGAGATATATCGGTCCACGTTCTGGTATAGTCCCCATGTAACGGTACCTCCCGATATTCGGTATTTTGATTATTTATGCCACATTTTTCACGGATTTGTCTGAAAATTGGTACTTGCAGGTCATAATGTGTCCCTGTGCGTGTGGCAAAACATTGCAGGTATGGGTCCACGTTTTGGTATAGCCCCCATATAAAGGTACCTCCCGATATTCGGTATTTTAATTTTTTTGTTATATTTAATTTTTTTTTTTTTCACGGATTTGTCTAAAAATTGGTATTTGTTGGTCATAATGGGTTCCAGTTCCGGTGGCGAAACATTGCATGTATGGGTCCATGATTTGGTATAGCCCCCACATAACGGTACCTCCTAATATTCGGTATTTTGATGGTTTTTGGCACATTTTTTCACTGATTTGTCTAAAAATTGGTATTTGTGGGTCATAATGGGTTCTAGTTCGTGTGGCGGAATATTGCATGAATAGGTCCACGTTTTGATATAGTCCCCATATAACGGTACCTCCCAATATTCGGTATTTTGATGATTTTTGACACATTTTTTCAAGAATTACTCTGAAAATTGGTAGTTGTAGATCATAATGGGTCCCAGTTCGTGTGGCGAGTCATTGTAATTATAGGTCCACGTTTTGGTATAGCCCCCATATAACGGTACCTCCCGACATTCGGTAATTTGATGATTTTTGCCACATTTTTTCACGGATTTGTCTGAAAATTGGTATTTGAAGTCATAATGGGTTCTAGCTCCGTTGGCGAAACATTGTATGTATAGGTCCATGATTTGATATAACCCCCATATAACGGTACCTCCCGATATTCGGTATTTTGATGGCTTTTGCCACAATTCTTCTAATGTTTCCTTTACCCTAAAGTGGAGGGTATTAAAAGTTTGGCCCGGCCGAACTTAATGTTTTTTTTTACTTTTATAATTTAAGCCGTATTTTTCTAGGAGATAAAAAAATTAAAAATTAGTCTTTCTATGAAAAAAGTTCTTCAGAAATATTTTTAACAAAAATAAAAAAATCTACACTTTAGTTTCTGATAGTCTTTTGGATTTAATATTTAAAAAAACCCGCGTTTGGGGCTCTGATAGTCATTTAGATTTTATCTAATCCTCGATTGTGGCTCTGACAGTATTTTGGAAAAAATTCTTTAAAAAATCTAATTTTGTGTATAAAAAATCCAAGTTTTTGGCTCTGATAGTCTTTTAGAAAAATTATCCTAGATCGGACTCTGATAGTCCTTGTGAAAAATTCTGTAAAGAAATCCATGCTTATGACTCTGATAGTCCATTAAAACATTTAGAAAAATTCTTTAAAAAAACCCTTTTGTAGATCTGATAGATCTTTTAAAAATTCTGTAAAAAAATCTACGTTCGTAGTTCTGATAGTCCTTTTAAAAATCCATTAAAAAATCCACGTTTGAGGGACTCTCCACAAACGTGGATTTTTAAGGATTTTTCAAAGAATCTTTATAAAGGTCTTTCCGAGCCTCAAACGCGGATTTTGTAAAAAATTTTGCTTTTTGCTCTGAAGGTCTTTTAGAAAATTTTTCTGTAACAATTCTGTAAAGAAATCCACGCTTATGACTCTGATAGTCCAATAAAACATTTAGAAACATTATTTTAAAAAAACACTTTTGTAGATCTGATAGACCTTTTAAAAGGTTTTAAAAAATCTACGTTCGTGGTTCTAATAGTACTTTTAAAAATTCATTAAAAAAATCCACGTTTGTGGTTCTCATGGTCCTTTAGAAATTATTAAAAAAAAAATCAAGTTTGTGGTTCGGATAGTCCTTTTGAAAAATCTTTAAAAAATACACGTTTGTGGTTCTGATAGTTCTTTAAAAATTCTTAAAAAAATTAAGTTTGTGGTTCAGATAGTCTTTTTGAAAAATCTTTAAAAATTACACGTTTGTGGTTCTGATAGTTCTTTTAAAAATTCTTTAAAAAATCCACGTTTGTGGTTCTGATAGTTCTTTTAAAAATTCGTTAAAAAATCCACGTTTGTAGTTCTGTTTGTCCTTTAAAAATTTCGTTAAAAATCCATGTTTGTGGGTGTGGTAATACTTTAAAAGAAATTTATAAAAAAATCCATTTAGAAAAATTCTTGTGGTTCGGAAAGTCCTTCATAAAAATATTAAAAAAAAAATCCACGTCCTTCCAAAATTTTCTATTACAAGATCCACGTTTGTGGACTCTGATAGTCCATTGGAAACATTCTTTAAAACAACACACTTTGTGGCTCGGAAAGCCATTCAGACAAATTATTTACAAAATCCACGTTTGGGGCTCCGAAAGTCATTCAGAAAAATTATTTACAAAATTCACTTTTGTGGCTCGGAAAGTCCTTTATAAAAATTCTTTCAAAAATCCATGCTTTCGGCTTTGATAGACCTTCAGAAAATTTGTTTGAAGCTCTGATAGTCTTTTAGAAAAATTCTTATGAAAATCCACAATTGTGGATTGCGGTAGCCCTTAAGATTTTTTTAAATCCTTGTTTGTTTCTCTAACAGTCCTTTAGAAAATTGCTTAAAAAATCCATGTTTGTGCCACTGATAGTCCTTTCGAAAATTCACTTATAGACATATTTTCAAAAGTGCTAGTTTCCAAATAATAAAGAGTAAAAAAAGTTCCACCTGATCGAACTTTACAGCTTCTTTGGATGTTTCTATCGCCTCAGAGGTCAAAACGCTGGCAATGCAAAATATCTAAGATTTCAATATATCACGCCAACAATGACGAAATTTACATCACCAGAGAACGTGCCGTAAACAGCGACACGTGTATTTTTGTGACGTGACGGAATGAGACACCAATGAATGTCGAAGGTTTGCGTACGAAACTAATACGTTGACAAGTCTCTTTAGAGTGTGCCAAAATCAAGAAAAAAGCAAAAAAATTTGCAAGGTATTTAAACTAAAAGTGCATGCGCACAAAGTGACGCACACCAATGTGTCACTATTGATTTACTAATAATAAGAACTAACAGACGTATAACCGCATTTGGGGGCCGTCAATATGTAGAGATATTTGGAAACCCTTCTATGGAAAGATAGCTTTCTTAAGAGCTTCGATTGATCGAAGTCATTTGGGAGGTCTTCTATACATCCTATACCTTGTAGTTTTTCTAGGGATAAAAATCCCTATTAATTTCTGCTAAGTATAGTAGACCACGTTCAGGGTTTCATTCTATTGGAGCCTTAATGCAGGCTTGTCTATGTTCAGAACACATTTTTCGGATATTCTATGAAACGAAGACCTCGTACTGGTCTTCTATAAAATAAGGCTTTTCAAGGTTTTAATATTAAAGTATTATTTTTGGAGATATTCTAGTAATAAACATAAGTACCGAATTGGTACTTTTCATAGTTCGCCTTCCGGATGGGTACCTTCCGAGATAATTATCAACAAAGCCAAGAGAGAAATCGATATCAAATGTATTGAAACCCGACATACACATGTGAACATATAAACAAACACACATTCTTGTCAAGTGTAAAATGCAAATGCCGTAGCGTTATAAAGTTTTATGCAATTTCAGCTGCACTCGACGTCGTCGCCATCATCGTCATCCGACAATGGGGCTATAGTTTAAGAGAAATTATGAATAATTGTAAATAACAATTAAAAATGGATAAATGAATAATCAGAAGAAAAAAAAACGAACAGCAACAAAGATACTTGAGAATCAGCAAACGGGAAGACACAATGAGCAACAAATTAAGAAAAGCAAGAATATGCATATTGTCAGCGTTCAATGTTCGGACATACATAAGTTGGCGATTGCCAGGCACAGTGGGAGTAGGAGTGGAAAAAGTACGTTGAACCAAAAAAAAATAACAGTTCCTATGAAATGTCTAATAGGTATTGTTGATTTTCATCTGTTTTCAATGTAAACTATTGTAGGAGACTGATTTTGATCTTGAAAATTATTATTTAAACGGGTTTTAATTAGTACTGTGGAGGCATAAAAATGTTGTTATAGGACTTTGTTAATTACCTGCCATCATCCTGTTTGAGGTATAAAATGTACACATAATATGGTAAGACTGGGGTACACAAAATTTTGTTGTTGAACATTTTTTTATATTGCAGCTCGCCAGATAAAACAATTTTGGTTCTTGTCTGATATTTGACGTACCTGGGCCTCAGAATATACCCCCATGTACAGGGTTGCCCAATTCGACGGACCCATCTGGCAACGCCATAACTTTTGACAGAGATGTTACATCGCTTAATGACATACCGCGTTTGAAGCGTCAGTCCAAGCAGATTTTTACCATGAACCAATACACGCCACGCGAGCGCTCTGAAATAGTTGAAATTTACATTCAACAGAAGAAGTCAATTGTGAAAACTCAACGTGCTTTTAAAACATTAAAAAATGTGAGAAGTGCGCCTTTTAAGAACACCATTTTCGACTGGTAAGGCTCTTTCTAATCCGAAGAGGCCATATAAATGTAGACCAAGGCGATCGGCCGAGAATATCGCTGCCGTACGAGCCAGTGTTGAGAGGTCCCCAAGAACATCCCAAAAACGCCGTTCTCAGCAGTTGGGCATGGCTCGGTCGACTTTACAACGGATTATTCGCATTGACTTGCATTTGTTCCCATACAAAATTCAATTGAATGTTGCCTGCGGACAAGCCTCGTCGATTGGAATGGGCCCAAAGAGTCATGGGTCCGTCGAGTATGGGCAACCCTGTACTTGTTTGATGAATCCCCGAAATCCGACGGTTTGACAAACTAGTGTGATGAACTTTGTCGCTACGAATCCAGAAGCTCCAACGGTCACGGAACATACTGTGGAAATCAAAAGGTTAGCAGTCAAAAATAAGCGATTCGAAGAGGTATGAGTGTATTTTTTTCTTACCAGAAAGTGTTACAAGGCGTAAGGTGCGTCGTACGAGACGTGTCCCAGTCGAGATGGCCGAAGGCATAGACGTGGATTTTTTAAAGATTTTTTAAAAGGAGTAATAGAGCCACAGGCGTGGATTTTTAAAGACTTTTTTAAAGGATTATTAGAGCCACAGGCGTGGATTTTTTAAAGATTTTTTTAAAGAATTATTAGAGACACAGACGTATATTTTTTTAAAGGATTATTTGAGACACAGAAAAGATTTTTTAAATATATTTTTTAAAAGAATTATTAGAGCCACAGAATTATAGAGCTACAGGCGTGAATTTTTAAAGATTTTTTAAAGGATTATTAGAGACGCAGATGTAGATTTTTTTAAAAGATTTTTAGAGATACAGACGTAGATTTTTTTAAAGAATTATTAGAGCCACAGACGTAGATTTTTTAAAGATTTTTTAAAAGGAACATTAGTGCTACAGATTTGGATTTTTAAGATTTTTCAAGAACCATCAGAGCCACAAAAATGTACTTTTAAAAGAATTTTAGAGCCACAAACTTGGAGTTTTTAAAGCATTTTTTAAAAAGACTGTCGGAGTCACAAACGTTCATTTAAAAATATATAAGAATTATCGGAGCCACAAACATGGATTAAAAAAATACTATCAGGGCCATAAACTTGGATTTCTTAAAGAATTATTTAAAAAGACTATCAAAGCGGCAAACTTTGATTTTTTAAGATCTTTATAGAAGGATTATCAGTGCCAAAACGTGGATTTGTGAATAATTTTTTAAAAGGACTATCTGAGCCACCAACGTGCATTTTAACAAATAAAAAAGCTGTAAGTTCGGCCGGGCCGATCTTTGAATATACTCCACCATTTGGAACGATTTTGGCAATTCTCAAAAACATTAAATCCCTTAACAATTCTGTTAAAATTTTAACCAGTAAAGAAAGTCTTAAAGTCGGGCGGGGCCGACTTTATGATACCCTACACCACCTTGCTAATTTAGTAGAGATCATACACATACACAATCATACACGCTATGATTATAAGTATAATTTAAAGTTCAAAGGACTAAATATGCCGAAACATTTGTATCGTTCAAATTCGGACATGTATTGCCCATTTGGTGCACAATTAATTTGAAATCGGATAAAAATATATATGGTAGCTATATCCAAATCGGAACCGATCTCGATAAAATTTGGCAAAGATATTTCTGAGCTGTATTTGATTTATTTCCCTGAATATCGTTGTTACGGAGTGCATATTACGGCTGTGCGTAACAAATATGACAAATCGGATGAACAGTATATATGGGAGCTATAGCTATATCTGAATCGATCTTCACCAAATTTGACATACTAACTTCTAGACTCAATTCGGTCGTATGTGCCTGATTTCATCCAATTTGGGCAAATATTAGACGTTTGGTGCACAATCAAAGGTAAATCGGACGAAGTTATATAATGGAGCTATATCCAAATCTGAACCGATCTTGATAAAATTTAGCAAATGTATTTCTGAGATGTTTTTGATATATTTCCCCAAATATTGTTGTTACAGGGTGCATATTACGGCTGCGGTGGAAAAAAATAGCAAATCGGATGAACAATATATATGGGAGCTATAGCTATATCTGAACCGATTTCGATCAAATTTGGCATACTTATTTTCAGATCTAATCTGATCGTACGTGCAAAATTCCATACTATTCGAACTGATATTACACGTTTGGTGCACAATAAAAGCCAAATCGGACGAAGATATATATGGGAGCTATATCTAAATTTTGACCGATTATCTCCAATTTCAATAGGGTTCGTCCTTGGGCCAAACAAATGACTTGCGCAAAATTTCATGTGGATAGGGCAATAAATGCGAACTGTACTTTGTTTACAAAAATACATGGACAGACGGACGGACGGACGGACAGACGGACGGACGGACAGACGGACGGACGGACATGCATAAATCGACTCAGAATGTGATTCTATGCAGATCATCAAAAGGAACTATGGGTCTATCTCGTTTCCTTTTGCCTGTTACAAACAAATGCACAAAGACATAATACCCTGACCACCTTGTGGTGTAGGGTATAAAAATACCGAATGTAGGTGTTATATTAGGGTCTATATGACGACGTCGACCTGCATGGGCAACTTTTGTCATAAACCATTAAAAAATTCAAATGCGAAACTTGAGTGAAAAAAATCGATGAATAATGTCGCTAAAATCATCAAAATTCCGAATATAGGGAGGTACCGTTATATTGGGGCTATGCGAAGTCGTGGACCTGCACAGACAATTTTCTGTCATAGGCTGTAGTATCCATTATGAATTTCAAACGGCAAATTTGAAACAATTCCGGTAAAGAATGTCGCTAAAATTATACCGAATATCGGGAGGTAATGTTATATGGGGGCCATACTATGCTGGAGGGTATAAAAAATATAAGGACTATTTGAGCCTCACACGATTATTTTTTAAAGATTTGTTTAAAGGGACTATCAGAACCATAAACATGAATTTTTTAAAGAATTTTTTAAAACGACTGTCAGAACCACAAACTTAAATTTTTTAAGAAACTTTTAAAGAATAATAGAGTCACAAATTTAAAAAAATAAAATAAAATAACTATCAGAGCTACAAGCCTGTTTTTTTAAGAATTTTAAAGACATAAACGTGGGTTTTTAAAATTTGGATTTTTAATTTTTTTAATAACTGTCAGAGCCACAGGCCTGGATTTTTTAAAGACATAAACGTGGATTTTTTAAATGATTTATTTAAACTATCAGAACCACAATTTTTCGATTTTTTTAAAGAATTTGTTGTAAAAGGAGCCACAAATTCGGATTTTTTTTTTTAAATTTGAGAGACATAAACGTGGATTTTTAAAATGATAACTCCAAAGGACTAATAGAACCACAAGTTTGGATTTTTAAAATAACTGTCAAAGCCACAACCCGGATTTTTTTAAAGACATAAACGTGGATTTTTATTTATTTTTTTTTTAACAGTACGTTTATATATATGAGGGTTAACCCAATGAATTTGGATTTAAATTGTCATATCCATTACTTTTACTTCAAATAAATCCTCTCAAAGTAGGTTAACCCTACAAAAAGTTCTAACGTAAACATGGCATAAGGGACTAACAGAGCCACAAATTTGGATTTTTAAAATTACTGTCAAAGCCACTATCCCGGATTCTTTTAAATGCAAAACGTGGATTTTAAATGATTTTTTCAAGGACTAACAGAGCCACAAATTTGGATTTTGAAAATAACTGTCAAAGCCAAAATCCCGGATTTTTTTAAAGACATAAACGTGGATTTTTAAATGATTTGTTTAAAGGACTATCAGAGACACAAACTCAAACTTCTTTAAGGAATTTTAGAGACAAAAACGTGGACATTTTAAAAGTTTTCTTAAATGACTATCGGAGTCACAAACTCGGATTTAAAAAAAATTATAGACATAAGGGTGTATCTTTTAAATGATTTTTCTAAAGGACTATCAGAGCCAACATTTGTACTTTTTATAGAATTTTCTAAATTTTCTTTTTTTTAAGAATTTCAAAGCCATAAACGTTCTTTAGCTTATACGTGGATTAGCGTGGATTCTAAAAACAAAAAACAAATCACAATCAAACAGAGCCATTCATCATCATTTTTAGTTTTTTTTTTTTTTTGATAGGTCTATCAATGCCCAAAACGTAGATTTTTAGGAATTTTCCTGAGGTATAGTTAAAAACAAAATTTGGAATTTTGGAAAGCTATAGACGGGAATATAATTTTTTAAGAAAAAGAGTTTTAAAAGCTTTTTTCGGAAGGAAAACTTGGATTTAAGATTGTTTAAAGACTTGTTTTTTTTTTTTTGAAAGAGAAAAAGGCGAATTTGTTTGAAAAAATATTAGAGATCGAAATTCACAAAGTGATACTTAATAATAAATATATTCATATTTTACATTTATTGTAAAAATGCACAAAATCGGTCCATTTTTTTCCTTATGCCTCTTCAAAAATGTCAAATATTTAAAAAACAACTGCATTAAATTAATACTTGTCTTTGGTTTTCCTTGCATGATTGCTTCTTCTTTTCTTATTGACTTCAAGTCAATAAAATTGCAATTAAATTGTCTTCCTCGTATCATCTACTCATTTAAATTTCCATTTAATTCTATTGTTTTACAACGAACGCGAACGCCTACAAAATATGAATCCTCATCAGTATACAGCTTCCTTGTGACGGTGACATGGTTGGTGGTAGCCTTCATCAGAGGGGGGCACTGATGAGTTTATGTTTGAATAGCTGCTGTTGTTACTGGTGATTGTCTGTCGTGTCTGACATGATGGCATATATTTTTTGTGTGTCATTCTTTCACTTGAAGGTGGGGATATGGCATGGGAGGTAAAATAAAATTGGAGTAAGGTCATCTTATGTACTTCCTCAATGCATATACACACACATATATAACCCACACATTTGCTGTTTATTATGGAAATCCATGTATGTATATAACAAGCACATATGACATGTTACTACGAAGGTTTGTGTTTGGGTAGGATGCACTGGTGTCGTTTTTTTCTGTCACTTATTTTGCGAGTATGTGTGTGTGTGAGAGAACGAGAGTACATCGACACATCTGACCAACTTTCGTTTGCATGCAGAGTATGTCAGTTGTTCAGAAATGTAGGTCATATTGATGTTTGCATCGAAATGCATTGTGTCTCCACTTTGTACCGCTCCAACAAAAGGACACAGTCCACAGTGATGATACCTACCTACAATGGCAAATATTTGATTTGCTATTCTGTTTAGCAATATGAAAATACATACATACAGACATTTCAAGGAGGTAATTGAAATGAGTAGCGCATTGATGGAATTATAAATTAAAAGATATTGAGAGGTAATGGCAATTATAATATAAATTTATTTAAGGTACACAATTGAACATTTTTCAGATTTTTTTAACAAAAGGCTTTATTTTCGTATAGGCCCCATATAGCAGTACCTCCCTATATTCGGTATTTTGACGATTTTAGGTAGAATACTCACGGAAATTGTTTGAGATGTCGCATTTGAAGTTCGTAATGGATGCTACAGCTTGTGACAGAAAATTGTCTATGCAGGTCCAGGTCTTCGTATAACTCCGATATAACGTTACCTCCATGGTACAACAAAAAGGTAAGGTAGAGCTAACAGCTGATTACAATTTGTGTGTGCCCGACTTCTGCCAATTTTGTGTATGTATTAATTGTTTTAAAAAAATGAAAAAAAAATATATTTTCAAAACCAATGATTGGAAGATACATGAATTGCCATGAAATTGAAAAATTGAACAGTTAGGATCATATTTTTGAGAGAAAAATCCAGACATTTTATTAATTTTTCGCACTATTTAACTCATTTTAAAAATGAGGAAAAATATGAAAAAAAAAAAATGAAAACAATAATTTTGAATGAGTCTGACAGGAAGCGGGCATAGCCTCAGGGCTGTATTTTTGTAGTTTTACGAAGCTGTTCTACCTCCTTATTGTACCATGGTTACCTCCCTATATACCGTATTTTAATGATGCTATATTATTCACCGTTCATAATATGGTAATGGCTTATAACAAGCAATGCCTATGTAGGTCCACGTGGTATATACCCCAATATAACGCCTATATTCGGTATTTTTAAGATTATAACAGATTTTTTGACGGATTTTATTTTTTGAAAATTTTCAAATTCGTTCCAAATGGTGGAAGGTATTCAAAGTTCGGCCCGGCTGAACTTACTGCTTTTTAACTTGTTAAGATTACTTCATAAAATGTTACAATGCTAGAGTTTAAGTAAAAACACATGGGTCACTTCTAGCCCTATTATTAATGACAACTACACACCTTTCCATTACCAGTAACTAAAAAATAATTATTTATAAATTTACCAAAGAATAAGAAACGGTGCCACATTCGACAACAAATTCTGAGGTTGCATGTTTGTCAGCAAACAAACAAAAAAATTAAAATATCAATAGTTTGCCGACGCAATTGCCAATAAGAAGAGTGCCTGTTCAACTCCTGCATTGGGTAATCATTGGGTAAATTAGAAGAAAATTTTCGTTATATAGGGACTATAAAAAAAAGGGTTGTTAACTAATACCTGGAAAACTGATATATGAAATCTTGGACCTATGTTGTAAAGATTCTAAATTTAAAGTAAACAAGTTAAAATACAATAAGTTCGGTCGGGCCGAACTCTGAATACCCTCCACCATATGGAACGAGTTTGACAATTTTCAAAAAAAAAAAATAAATAAATAAAAATAAAATCAGTTAAAATTGCTGTTAAAATCTTAAAAATACCAAATGTAGCCGTCATATTAGGGTCTATACGACGACGTGGATCTGCTTTTGTCATAAGCCATTACAATATTCAAGTTCGAAACTTGAAAAAAAATCGTTGAATAATGTAGCTAAAATCATCAAAATACCGAATATGGGGAGGTACCATGGGGGGTATACCAAAACGTGGAGTTGCACGGACACTTTTTTGTTATAGGCTGTAGTATACATTACGATCTTCAAAGACCAAATGTGTAACAATTCCGGTGAATAATGTCGCTAATATCATAAAAGTACCGAATATCTGGAGGTACCGTTATATGGGGGCTATACAAAGACATGGACCTGTACAAACAATTTTCTCTCTTAGGCTATGATAGTATCCATTACGAACTTCAAATACCAAATTTGAAAAAATTCCAATGAATAATGTCGCTAAAATCATCAAAATGCCCAATATCGGGAGGTGCCGTTATATGGGGGCTATACGAAGGCGTGGATCTGCACGGACAATTTTCTGTCATAGGCTGTAGTATCCATTTTGAACTTCAAATACCAAATTTGAAACAATTTCGGTGAATAATATTGTTAAAATCATCAAAGTACCGAATATCGGGAGGTACCGTTATATGGGGGCTATACGAAGGCGTATATCAACATTGACCATTTTCTGTCATAGGCGGTAGTGTCCATTTTGAACTTCAAATACCAAATTTTAAACGTTTCCGGTGAATAATGTCGCTAAAATCATAAAAGTACCGAATATCTGGAGGTACAGTTATGTGGGGGCTATACAAAGACGTGGACATGTACAAACAATTTTCTTTCTTAGGCTATAGTATCCATTACGAACTTAAAATTCGAAATTTTAAATAATTTCTGTAAATAATGTAGCCAAAATCCTGAAAATACCGAATATCGGGAGGTACCGTTATATGGGGGCTATACGAAAACATGGACCGACATGGCTCATTTACGAACTTAACCTCTTGGCCTTCCATCTTAATTTTTTCGAAAGATAGCGTGATTACAACAGAAAGACATAGCTATATCTTCTTAGAATTCTAAGCTGATCCAGATTGTATATATTTTCTAGGGTCTATTATGAATACTTCGAGGAGTTACAAACGGAATTACAAAGTTAATACACCCTCCATAGAATGCTGGAAGGTATTAAAAGACATACATAGAATATTTTATGCCAGTCCTGAAAAAAAAAATAAAATGTTCACCCAACTCGCCTCTCAGTAAATTCAAAATAAAAGCATTGTATTTTTCATTGAGAAAGTACATGAAACCAAAGTTATTTTTGGGATAAATGTCAAAAATGTAGACTTACGCGAATTGGCTTAATGTTCCGTAAAAATTAACGTTAATTTTAAAAATTTTGACATTTCATTTAACTGTTCTTAAATACACGTAAGTAGTATTTACGATATTTGATGCGACCAAAGGTATTGTACTGTCCACTCATCCTTTTTGTCCTGTTTACATTTTAGAATATCAGTTTGACGGAAATCTCTCTATTTCTAATGATATATAAACAATATTACAAAAAAATAAAAAAAAATAATAAAACTGTCATCTACAAAAAATTGGGAAATTTTATTCTTTGAACTGCATTTCAAAATTTTGCTATACAACGTCATTGTATATAAAATGCGATAACGTCATTTCGTTCAAAATTGTAAACATTTTTAAGTGAATTTGAAGACAATGAACTGCAATTGGGTTTTTTACGTATTGCTCTGTACGTGTTTTTAAACGTTTTTTTACGTTTTTTTTTTGTTTATCAAAATTTATATGTTTATTTAACTTTTCAACATTTGTTGCTTTTTTTGTTTTTAAAGTATAAAAACGTGAAAAGAGCTCAATTAGCATGGGATATGAAAACGCAAAAGAAGAAAACAAAAATAATCACTTAAAAAAGTTAATTATATTATAATTGGCAAAAATAGCAAATTGCAATTACTTTGTTTGTTTGCATTGTTTATTTGAGTGGATGCTTAAAATATTTACGAACACATGTAAAGTTTGCAATTGTTATACATCTTTCTAGAATCTACCATCGACCGTCCAGGATGCGGTACAGGTGCGTACACAAAAGATACATGCGAAATCTCGCAGCTCAATCCTGGAAATCAATGGTAACATCCTATGGAAGCAGGCGATTTTAAAACATGGGAGCCAAACTCAGTTTTGACCAAAGAAAATTCCTCAATATAAGCTGCTACAAAAACTAAGCTCACGACCCTTGTAAAGCTCTTCTAGGACAAAAAGTGAGTTTAAAGTAAACGTGATTATTTTATCTTTTATTCCTCATGAAATGTATTTAATTCGTACCTTGTTTGGTGTTCAACGCCTGTACTCCCTCTTTTCTTTATATCATTAAAAGTCCCGCTGAAGGAAGTAGCAGAAACTGCCTCTAAATGGAACCTGCACTACATATCTAAATAAGAAATAGCTCATTTATAATTGCAACGCAATTATATATCTTAAAAAATATACAGGGTGAGATGAAAAAACAGCAACCAAGTTCAGACAGCTGTCGTTTCTAAGCCACTCGTCCGACAACTGTTAAAATTATTCAAGTGACAGCTCAGTATATTGATTACAAGCGTTCAAAAGCATTTTGGTGAGAATTTTCCAGAAAAAAGTTATTCGTGATTGAATTCAAGCGTGATAGTGTGATTTCTTTTTACTTGGCTGGAAAACCACAGGTGGATCTCATTAGAGCACCCAACTGTTAAATGTGAAAAATCTTTTGTGTCTCGTACCGTCGCTCGTTACCGTGATACTGGTAATGTAGCCCGACGTCAAGGAAGTGGACGGAAGAAAACAGCAACATCAGCAGGAAACATGGCTCGAAAGCAAAGTAAAGAAGCGACTTGATCGAAACCCGCGTCGAAGTGGTCGAAAAATGGCTCGTGAGCTGAACATATCGCAATATTCCATTCGGCAAATTTTAAAAAATGTGGTCGGGGTAAAGCCATTGAAATTCCAAAAAGTGCAAGAACTTTCACCGCAACGGAAAGAAAATAGACTCAAAAGAGCTAAAATGTTGCTTCGCTCGGACGAAAGTGGTGAACTGCCGAATTTAGTTTTCTCCGATGAGAAAACATTCGTTGTCTAGCAGTTTGTAAACAAACAAAATGATCGTCTTGCCAAAGAAGTCTGCTGAAAATGTCCACCTTCGGTTGACCACAAGAACTCAAGCGCTGGTCGCTCTCCGCTCGTATTCATCGACAGTGGCATCAGAATAAATGCCGAATATTATCGCCAAAAAATATTCTGGAGGGTGTATTAAAAGCTTTGGCACGCAAACATTTTTGCCGCAAACCTTGGACATTCTAACAGGACTCAGCACCATCGCAATCAGCACGCTCCACCCAAGAATGGTTACAAAACGAGGTTCCACCCTTCATTTCCAGCCACCAAATTCCCCGGATACCAATCCATTGCACTATTGCGTCTGGAGTATTTTGGAAAGCAAGGTTGGCACTAAAAAATACCAAAGTGTCGATCATCTCAAGCAAGCGCTTCGCCGGGAATGGGCCAAAATACCGCTAAGCAACATTACGGCAGCTTGTGACGGTTTTATTGGCCGTTTGAAGGTCATAATTCGTGCCAAAGGTGACCAATTCGAAAAAATCTAAACTTATTCTAAAATTTGATGCTATTTCCGACATTTTTTGCTTCCATTAAATTAATTAAAAAAAATAAAAGTGATGTTGTTTCGACTTTGTTGCAGTTTTTTATCTCACCCTGTATTTAAATCGTTACTTGTTTAGAGTGCAACGCCTGTACTTTGTTTTGTTTTATATCTTTAAAATTCCAGCTGAATGAAGTAGCAAAAACTGCCTCTAAATGGAACCTGCACTACATATGGAAATAAAAAAATACCTCATTTTTAATTGCAACGCAATTTAAGTGTATATCTTAAATAATATGTATCAGGTGTTACATTTAAAATATTATAATTTTTATCTTATTCCTTGTAACATTAAAAACTCTTCGTAAAATAATATTTCCTTAAACATTCAGCCATGACTTTTTATTCAAGTACATTGGCCCTCATCATTGGCGGTTAATCTTATTATCGCCATAAGAAGCTTCGATCAAAAAATGGGTCATTGACTGGCCTGCTTCCATTCACGATGAAAAACACACAAAATTTTCGTATGGACGATTTTTTAACAAACCCTCAAACACACACACAAACTCTCTGTTTACAAAAAATTAATAAAAAAAAAACATTGTTCAAGCAATATACTCATCATCATCATCAATGTCCGCCGAGGCAACAGAATCTCAGGTAGCAGCAAAAAAACAAATAAATTTTGGTCATTCACCTGCCGTTTTGGCAATTGAAAATAAAATAAAAGCACAATTTACAGATTTGGCTCTTTTCGTTTTGCCGTGTGCGACGTTAAATGGAAATTAAATTTATTTTGGATATTCTCCTGCCATTCAATAGTCTAAATGGACGTTGTTCTGCTGCCGCCAAGCGTTGCCTGTATTTGGTGTTGTGGTGCTATAAATCATTAACCTTTTGCTGTTATCCATGGCTAGTTGAGCGTTGTTGATATTCTAAAATTTCAATTATTTTGTTAACGTATGCGTTACTTCGTTGTTGTTTTTGGTAATAAGCTCAATAATAACTTAATTATTTTATCGTACTTCGGTTTTTGTTTTGTTGGCATTACCTTCAAATTAATACGTTTAAGCGTTTCACTGCTTTGTCTGTTACGCCAAGCTTTTGTATGTTTTTGTTGGCGGTATTGTTATTTTTAATAAACCCTGTATGGGTATGGAAAAAAGTTCAAGGTCATTTGTTATATTTTTTTGGGTAGTTACATTTTTGTGGTGGTCGTTTTTGAGACGTTTTATAATATTTATTTGTGTATTTTACTAGAAAATTACTTGCAGGGTGTAATAAATGGAAATTAATGGAATTATTGCTATCCGACATACCTTTTTTAATATGTCCAACTTCATAGGAACTGTGTCGTTTCTTTTTGTCAGCAAACTGACTTCCGATAGTCCAGCGTTGGTGATTGGGTGTTGGGCTGAAAATAGGATATTTAATCATTTTAGACCATGTAATGAACATTTCATACACAAATATTGCTACTTTCTTATCAAATATCACCAACTTATTTTTTTACTTACTTTACAAAAGACCAAAAACACTACTTTTGTGCTGTCAAGGAGTATTACATCAAAGAGGGTATACAGGGTGAAATAAAAAATATGCAACAAAGTCAAGCGCCATAATTTTTTAACTTTATTGAATGAAAGCAAAAATCGTCGGAAATAGCATCAAATGTTAGAATAAGTTAAGATTGGTTTGAATTGGTCACCTTTGGCACGAATTATGGCCTTCAATCGGTGAATGAAACTTTCAAACGTTGCCCGAATGTTGCTCTGTGGTATTTTAGCCCATCCCTGGCGAAGGGCTTGCTTAAGGTGATCAACACTTTGGAATTTTTTAGTACCAACCTTGTTTTCCAAAATACTCCAGACACTCCAGATGGTGGCCGTTGTGCGCTGAAAATGAAGCGAGGAACCTTATTTTGTAACCATTTTTGGGTGGCACCTGCTGAGTGAGTCCTGTTGGAGTGTCCGAGGTCTGCGGCCAAAATATTCGCGTGCCCAAGGCTTTAATACACATCCAGAATATTTTTCCGATAATATTCGACATTTATTCAGACATCATGGTCGATTAATACGAGCCAAGAGCGACCATCAGTTGTTATGGCGGCCCATACCATCACCATGGCCGGCGCTTGAGTTCTGTTGGCCAACCGAAGGTGAAGATTTTCAGCTGACCTCTTTGGCAAATAAACACGATCATTTTCTTTGTTTTCAAACTGCTGGACAACGAATTTTTTCTCATCGGAGAAAACCAAATTCGGCAGTTCACCACTTTCGGTCAAGCGAAGCAACTCTTTAGCTTTTTTGAGTCTATTTTCTTTCTGTTGCGGTGTAAGTTCTTGAACTTTTTGGAATTTCAATGGCTTTAACCCGAGCTCATTTTTCAATATTTGCCGAATGGGATATTGCGATATGCTCAGTTCACGAGCCATTCTTCGGCCATTGCGACGTGGGTTCCGATCAAGTCGATTCTATACTTCTCGAACCATGTCTGCTGATGTTGTTGTTTTCTTCCGTCAACTTCCTTGACGTAAGGCTACGCTACCAGTATCACATTTTATTCACATTTAAATGCTGGAGTGCTCGATAGCCATTTGTGGTTTTCAAGCCAATTATAAGAAATCAAACTATAACGTTTGAATTACATCACGAATAACTTTTTTCTGGAAAGTTCTCGCCAAAATGCTTTTGTACGCTTGTAAATAATATAATGATCTCTCACTGGAATAATTTTAACAGCTGTCGGACGATTGGCTTAGAAATGACAGCAGTCTGAAGTTGGTTGCAGTTTTTTCATCTCACCCTGTACATTATTTGATATGACGTAAATTCCAGTTTGTCTATAATTCTCGAAGGAAGTATTCAATTTGATTCAAACTTTACACACCCAACCATTTGCGCGGCATTTGGTTTTATATCTTGACCAAACCTTTGGGATGTCATTTTTACAGGATTCGTATCAAAGTGACCAATTATTTGGCGAGACAAATCATTTTTTCGGTATTTAAAGATGTCGTTTTTCATATTGTCTTTAAACACATTTTACAAGACAAAGGAAACTAGCTGCTCGGATCCAAAAAACAAATTCCTTTTCTTTAATGCTAACACACATTAGTTAGCATTCAATGAATTGGTTTAAATCTTAAAGAAAAGATTTGAAGTTTCATGACTTTATCAGAACCTAGGCAAACGAACTAAATACATTGAACCCATTCTATTGAATTATGTTGGGTTAATAATATTGTCAAACTGCTCCCAAAAACATAAAACTATAAAGAATAGCCAAAATGCATATTGTTGTTCGACCAGGCAATAGATTGCCGACCACATGACGAAAATGCATAAGAAACGTTACAGAAAAATGTTATTCTGATATCTCCAATAAATTGCTAAAACCCACAATAAAACCATCAGAAATGATAGATATGAGCTCAAAAATCTATTCCAGATCATTTCCGTGTGGACTAGATTACAACATAATGATATGGAGATATATTATATTTTTCTCCTATCAACGCCGTCTATTGGATCAAACTTCATAAAAAATGTCCCATCTTTTTAATAATATATGTCTTTGCTGCTCTAATTCTGGTAAAAATTACCAAACTTTTAAAAATTAAATAACTCCGACAACTTCAAACTTTACCTCTCTATGTATGTCAATGTTCCAAAATCGGGTCAAAGTAAAAGCAAAACTTTGCAAAAATACCTTTGCGCATAGAATTTGTTTTCCATTTATTCAAAATGTATGATCTGTTCCACAACTGTCTTATTAACATTCACAGATTGTCGACATCTTCCTTTTTTTACACTTTGTTCTTTTATTTAATATATTATCCATGTTCTTTATTTAAATAAATTAAACTAAATAACATCACGAAATTTCACCATATTGGGGTGAATTATTGGTAACGGAACGATAACAAAGCGGAAATCGATTACAAACAGCTGTACCCACTTGTTGATAATTTCAACCCACAAAAATTGCGTGCTGATTTAGGAATTTGCGCAATTTCAGAACTGCAAGAATTACTCAGTTCCAAGGCTGCAAGAATTCAAAACTTTTTTCAATCAAAATGCAAGCAAGAGTGTGCACTTTTCATTAAACTGCAATACTCAATTTTAGCTCATTCAAAGGAGTGTTTTTTTTGTATAATGAAAGCAAGCAAATTACTCGTGTATCGATACCATGGTAGAAGAATACAGGTAGATGCAACAACGCTTGGGAACATTAATTAATCAAAATTTATTTTTTCAAAAGTAAATAGGTTTTTATAATTTTTTCTTATGCGACGCCAATCGGAGGTTGTTATTGTATGCATTTTCAAGAATTTGAATATTTTTTTATTCAAGGTTGGTTTGACAGTTCATTGTAACAGCAGCAGTGTCGATGAGACTACCTGTATTCTTCTACAATGTTTGATACTCCCTGGGTATGTTGTTTTTCGGGTAAAAACATGTTAAATAGTTCAATGTTCGTATACTGACTAGTCCTTTATTAATTTATCATCGGTAGTGAAATCAAAAGGTTTTCTATTCCTCTACTTTCCACACTAATAAACCATAATGGAACAGGATTCGAGTAAAAGGTAGCTACAGTTGAGTGTTCATGCACGTACATGAACAGAGCTTCTAATTTCAGCTATATTATCGATAGCAAACAAACTCATCGATACTGAGACAAAACACCTACCGATTATGCCATCGATAGTTTATCATCTCAATGACCGCCTCAAACGTTTCTGTTTGGTATGGCACACCACCATTTGTTTGCCATTTTTGCCATTGCTTTTTCATAACTGTAAAATTGCTTCCAAGTTACATCAAGCAGGCAAGAAGAAACAATACATCTGGAAGAGCAAACATCTAGACGCAGACATGTCGTTGACAGAAAAACACAGCAATTCTCCAGCACCAACAACTGTAAGTGTAACAAATATCAATTATTCTGATCCTATTGTCCATGTCTTTTTTGCATTTAGGGTTCGGTCGATGATTTGCTGAGCAATGTAACCAGTTTTATTGACAGTGTCCTGAGTTCTTTGTCTCCTGAACTTCCTGTCAGGAATGACACAACATCATCAATATCACCAACAACTCCTACGTCACCCACACCTTTTGCTCGAAGAAATGGACGGCAGACGCGTCGTAACATAGATGAAGATATTGAAAGAAGTAAGTTGGTAAAATAAAATTTTCAAATGTATTTCTAAATCAGGATATTTTTAATGTACCTTAAGTGATTTTAGTCATTGAGCTGTTGCTTGCACCGATTTTGTATTCGATTTCGAGTTTAGTAAAAAAAGGGATGAAAATGATTTATATCGAGAGGAAATGCCGATACACATTAAAATGGAGCCAGTGAACGTGCTTAGGTATTGCAGAAGTATTTCAATTGGAAGCGATGTTTAGCTTCTTTGTTTCCCACGTTTAAACTACACATTATATTGTATACTTGCGTATATTTTATATAGCGACGTATAAAACATGCTACTTCATACGTCGCTATATAAAATATTCGTCCTAGAAAAATATGATAGATTACAGAATAGATAGCATGTTTCATACGTCGCTATATAAAATATTCGTCCTAGAAAAAGATGATAGATTACAGGATAGATCAAATTCGACATTTTGCTATCCACATGGGGATGGTACGCATAACTAGAGTTTTGGTCAGATACTCATACATCACGATACTAGTTTCTTTTTAATCTATACTGCAATACTAGATACTGTCTAGATAGGTATCCTCCATTAAATTCTGGGCTGTTTGACATTTTAAATCAGCCGTGCCATATTTTTTTTGCGAGTCGCAAAATTGCAATAATATGGCTAAAAAGACATCAGTGGTCTTAACACGCCAAGAATTCGAGATTTCTACCGAGAAAAAGCTACGAAGATTTTGGGCGAAGAATCTACTTGCAATGAATCTTCACTTTCCTTAAGAAAAAAATCCAAGGTTAAAACTGCTGCAGGGGTGTTACTGGCCTTCGATCGATGTGGCTTGAAACTGGCAAGAAGAAGATAATTATTGTTGTATGTTGTGGAGAATGTGGAATATGTTTAAAAGCCTTAAGAGGCTGGACTGTTTTTTTTCCTAATTATTTTGTTAGTATAAAGACAATGAACAGGCAACGTCTCGACTATAATCCAACCATTTCTTTTCAACGAGATTATTTAAGGGCTTCCTTTATTTTTCTGAAAGCTTTACTCTTCACGTTATAAATTCATTATGGAATGAGGGGCCTCTGATCGTTGAAGCACACTTGTTTCGGATATCAGAACGCTCATTTTATATTAAATAACCGGTCGCGGACAGCTCAGCGGTATCCAGGGAGGGGTTCTGGGACCGAGTAATCCGTAATCCTTGGTCTTGACGAGGCGAATTTATTAGCGACCTTAAAATGCCTGCAATAGGTATAAGTCTACCACCTCAAAAGACTGAGGTGTAGATTTGCAGATTCGCCTCTTCCCACATTGTTTGCAGAGACGCAAGTGGTTTCATCAAACTAAAGAGAGTATAAATTTATATATTTACCAGTCCCTTCTCAGATAACGAAGAGGGATTTTATCCCCATTAAAATGTGCCTGAAAGAAAAAAAAATCCGACAGGTGGAAAGACAGCGTCAACTGTCACACTAACTGCGGAATCAAGCATTGTCCACGCGGAGATTGAAACTCTGGCCAAAAAAAGCAGAAGGCGTGAGGCGAAGAAAACGGACTCGGAGATGATCACTGCATCGGTAGTTCCAGAGTAACTTGTATCCTCTTCATTACGTACAACAATAAAGAGTCCACTGACAACAATAAGGGTCCACTGAGCAGAAAGAGTGAGACCATACTGTAACACCAACGAAATATATGATTTTTTAGTTGCATCAAAATGCTCACAATATTGATCTATAGGTGGTAATACTCCCACCACAATATTTGATAATGAAGTTATAACCCGAATTATGGCCTTCAAACGGCCAATGAAACCGTGACCGTGCCCGAATGTTGCTCTACGGTATTTTGGCCCATTACTGGCGAAGCGCTTGCTTGAGGTGATCAACACTATGGGGTATTTTTTGGTGCCAACCTTGCTTTCCAAAATACTCCAGACACAATAGTCCAACGGATTGGTATCCATTGTACGCTGGAAATGAAGCGGGAAACCTCATTTTATAACCACTCTTGGTTGGCGCTTGCTGAGTGCTATGGTGCTGAGTCCCGTTGGAATGACCAAGGTCTGCGACCAAAATGTTTGCTTCAAGGCTTTAATACACCCTCCAGAATATTTTCGCGATAATATTCGTCATTTATTCTGATGTCACGGTCGATTAATACGAGTGGAGAGTGATCATCGGCTGTTATGGCGGTTCACACCATCACCATGGCCAGCGCTTGAGTTCTTGTGGCCAACCGAAGGTGCACATTTCAGCTGACCTCCTTGGCAAGTAAGCACGATCATTTTGTTTGTTTACAAACTGCTGGACAACGAATGTTTTCTCATCGGAGAAAATTAAATTCGGCAGTTCACCTTAAGTGATTTTAGTCATTGAGCTGTTGCTTGCACCGATTTTGTATTCGATTTCGAGTTTAGTAAAAAAAGGGATAAAAAATGATTTATATCAAGAGGAAATGCCGAAACACGTTAAAATAGAGCCAGTGAACGTGTTTAGGTATTGCAGAATTGTTTTAATTGCAAGCCGATGTTTAGCTTCTTTGTTTCCTACGTTCAAACTACACATTATATTGTATACTTGCATATATTTTATATAGCGCCGTATAAAACATGCTACTTCATATAGAAACGAAGGAAGCGTACATTTATCGTCCTAGAAAAGGATGATAGATTACAGGATAGATCAATTTCGCCATATTTGATATCCACATGGGCCTGGTAACGGGGATGGTGCGCATAACTAGAGCTTTAGTCAGATACTCATACATCAAGATACTATTTTCTTTATAATCTATACTGCAGTACTATATACTGTCTAGATAGGTATCCTCCATGAAATTCAAAGCTGTTTGACATTTTAAATCAGCCGTGCCATATTTTTTTGCGAGTCGCGACATTGCAATAATATGGGTAAAAAGACATCAGTGGCCTCAACTCGCAAAGAATTCGAGATTTCTACCGAGAACAAGCTACGAAGATTTTGGGCGAAGAATCTACTTGCAATGTATCCTCACTTTCCTTAAGAAAAAATCGAGGTAAAAGCTGCTGTAGGGGTTTTACTGGCATCGATCAATGTGGCTTGAAAATGGTAAGAAGGAGATAATTGTTGTTGTAGGTTGTGGAGAATGTGGAATATGTTTAAAAGCCTTAAGAGGCTGGATGAAGACAATGAACAGGCAACGTCTCGATTATAATCCAACCATTTCTTTTCAACGTGATTATTTAAGGGCTTCCTTTACTTTTCTGAAAGCTTTCATCTTCACGTTATAAATTCATTATGGAATGAGAGGCCTCTGATCGTTGAAGCACACTTGTTTCGGATATCAGAACGCTCATTAAAATAAACGCTCATATATAAACGGTCGCGGACAGCTCAGCGGTATCCAGGGAGGGGTTCTGGGACCGAGTGGCCGTAATCCTTGTCTTGAGGAGGTGAATTTATTAGCGACCTTAAAATGCCTGCAATAGGTATAAGTCTGCCACCTCAACAGACTGAGGTGTAGATTTGCAGATTCGCCTCTCCCCACATTCTTTGCAGAGACGCAAGTGGTTTCATCAAACTAAAGACAGTATAAATCAATATATTTACCAGTCCCTTCTCAGGTAACGAAGAGGGATTTTATCCCCATTAAAATGTGCCTGAAAGAAAAAAAATTCCAACAGGTGGAAAGACAGCGTCAACTGTCACACTAACTGCGGAATCAAGCATTGTCCACGCGGAGATTGAAACTCTGGCCAAAAAAAGCAGAAGGCGCGAGGCGAAGAAAACGGACTCGGAGATGATCACTGCATCGGTAGTTCCAGAGTAACTTGTATCCTCTTCATTACGTACAACAATAAATATATGAGGGTTCACTGAGCAAGAAGAGTGAGACCAGACTGTAACCCCAACGAAATATATGATTTATTAGTTGCATCAAAATGCTCACAATATTGAACTATACGTGGTAATACTCCCACCACAATTTTTGATAATGAAGTTATAACCCTTAAATTAAATAGAATGTGTAAAATGAATAGAATTGGGTATTCTAGACTAATAGTATATACTGGGTGAGATGAAAAAACTACATCGAAATCAAACGCCAAAATTTTTACATTTTTTTTTAATTTTATTGAAAGAAAGTCGGAAATAGTATTTGTTCGAATTGGTCACCTTTGGCACGAATTATGGCCTTCAAACGGCCAATGAAACCGTGACCGTGCCCGAATGTTGCTCTGCGGTATTTTGGCCCATTCCCGGCGAAGCGCTTGCTTGAGGTGATCAACACTTTGGTATTTTTTGGAGTCAACCTTGCTTTCCAAAATACTCCAGACACAATAGTCCAAATTGGTATCCATTTACGCTGGATATGAAGCGGGAAACCTCATTTTGTAACCATTCTTGGTTGGCTCTTGCTGAGTGCAATGGTGCTGAGTCCCGTTGGCCAAGGCTTTAATACACCCTCCAGAATATTTTCGCGATAATATTCGGCATTTATTCTGATGCCACTGTCGATTAATACGAGCGGTCCACACCATCACCATGGCCAGCGCTTGAGTTCTTGTGGCCAACCGAAGGTGCAAAATTTCAGCTGACCTCTTTTCATTTCATTTTGTTTGTTTACAAACTACTGGACAACGAATGTTTTCTCATCGGAGAAAACCAAATTCGGCAGTTCACCACTTTCGGCCAAGCGAAGCAACTCTTTAGCTCTTTTGAGAGTATTTTCTTTCTGTAGCGGTGTAAGTTCTTGCACTTTTTGGAATTTCAATGGCCATACCCCGAGCTCATTTTTTAATATTTGCCGAATGGAATATTGCGATATGTTTAGCTCACGAGCCATTTTTGGCCACTGCGACGCGGGTTTCGATGAAGTCGCTTCTTTACTTTTCGAACCATTTCTGCTGATGTTGTTGTTTTCTTTCGTCCGCTTCCTTGATGTCGGGCTACATTATAAATAACTTTTTTATGGAAAATTCTCACCAAAATGTTTTGTACGCTTGTAAACAATATAATGAGCTGTCACTGGAATGATTTTATCAGCTGTCGGACGAGTGGCTTAGATATGACATCAGTCTGAAGTTTGTTGCAGTTTTTTCTTACAAAAAAAAATTTTAGCGTTTTATTATTAAATGTATTTTTCTCTCTTCTTTCAGTTAATAGAATATGTGATACCGTTGATCGGGATTTGCGTTCGGTAAACATTTTCATTAATCCAGAAACAGATACTCGTCAACGTAACACAGTCAGAGGTAAGACTTTAAATACAATTTATATTTTGTGCATGATTTTAAAATTAAGGATGGAAAAGGATTGGAATGATTCAAAACCATTTGAATGCAAAATTTTCGATTCAAGCAATATCTTTTCCCCTTTTTTCCAATACTTAGTTTTTGTTTACTTTGATGAGTTTAAAGGTAATAGTAACTGTCTGTATATTAATAGAAAGATTCTAAAGCATTTGCCATAAAATGTTTAATTTCATTTACATTGTTGTGCTTCAACCCTAAAGAACTCCATCTATTACAAATTTTTCTCCGTCCATCAAATTCCATCGATTGAACCAAACCTGCAGAATGAAAAGCTACATGTGCATTTGATTAATTGCATTTTTTTTGAAATATTTTGAAAATGATATATAACCTCTTTAGTCATATGGCTGAAGGTATTACAATTTCGATAATAATACCAGTAAGATTAGAAATCACTCATAATTTTTTGGTGGGAATAATACAAAATTATATGCAATGGTGGCTATTTAGTAGTCAATTGATGGAACGTGTTATCTAATAAAATAGTTATATTGTACTAATTGAAAACATCTTATTTGTTTCCTTTCATAGCATCCAATTCAAGCACAACTACAGATAATAATGAAGCTTCTCGAGGTGGATTGAATCCTAGACGTCGCCGATGTTCCAACCGTAGATCCGCAACACCGACAGATTTAAATGAGGCACTCATTGACACCACCTATGACGATCCGCCACCATCTGTTATACCAATTGATGATGAACCCGTTAGTAATCACCAGTTTTCTACACCTACCTCCAACGGCACCAGGACTGAGGAAATTGTGCTAGCCGACGATGATGACGAAGTGGTTGTTGTATCATCAAATTTACCAACCGTTATAGATTTATGTACACCCAACAATAATGTGCCAATTGTTCGAAATACAACATTAAATCGAAATGAATTGACACGTAGAAATTTAGAACGCCATCATGCGTTAGAAGATGTTAATGAAGTTTCGGTGCCACCAGTTCGCAGACGACGTGTCAGTAGTGGCATATCGAAACAAAAGGATAAACAATCCCCAATTAAGGAGACAACACCTGACAACGAATCTGAATCCTCAAATCACACCCCATTCATGTGTCCTGTTTGTATGGAATCGTGTTTGAAACGCCGTCCTACCTCTACAAAATGTGGTCATGTCTTTTGTGAAGAATGTATTAAAATGTCCATACGTCTGACCCACAAATGTCCCATGTGTAAAACCAGAATTAATTGTTCACAACTTATACGAATATATGTGTGATTTTGTTTTTAAAGAAAGACTTAAGTATTTGTTAAATTGCATTGTGATAGGCATAGTTTTTTTATACCTTATTATTATTATTAATACATACGGAATATTCAATTTTTTTGTTAAGTAAATTATTTTGTTGCTGATGTTTCCAAATCCTTTTCAACAAATTTAAATAGGTTTGGCACATTTCCTCCTCATCCTTTTGATTTATAATTAATTACCATTTTATTGTTTGAATCCTTTTCTGTTTTCGTCTTAGTTTATAGTAATAAATATTTCATCTGAACAAAAACAAAGTGGTGATTTTTATTATAAATTGTTGAAGGAGAAATGTATTCTCAATGAAGATCCTAATTCGTAGTTCTCAAGAATGCAAAACAAGATATTCCCAACTACTTGATTAAAAAGTATTATTTTAATCGAGAGGTACTATTTTTCTTTTCAAACATAGTTACAAGGGACACTCTTCATATGTGTAGTTTGATTCAATATAACTTTTGGCCATTTGAAAATTTGTTTTTACAAAATTTGCTGTAAAAAATCCCTCATGTCTTTTCACATTCTGTATCCAAAACCACTGCCGCCGCGGGACAATCAATCACTGCCAAATGAAAATGGTTTTACTGCCACAGAAATTGCATCCTTGCGCAATGGATGGCGTCATTTTAAACGTCGCTTTGGCTATCATTCTAAACAAATATTCATGGAGTAAGTTTTAATTGTCAGGAAAATTCCTTAAAAATTAATGTTTCATATATTTGCATAGATTTTATCAAGAACATGAACAAATGTTGGAGAAATTTCGCAATCGAATGGGCAAATTCAATATGCAACAGCTGCATCGACATCCACAAGAACTATTGCAAGTCTATGGTAATCTGATAGAACAAGGACTGGATAATATGACTTATATGCATGTTTTAATGACCGCAATAAGTCAACGGCATAGAATGTTCGGTGTTACAGGTTATGAAATAAAGGTAAGTCAATTTTTTCATATATCTTGCTGCATTGTGTGGAGAGTTGCCAAATTATTAATGTCTTCCCCTGCAGCTACAAGCCGACCACATAACTCTCTACATACTTGCCTTATTGGAGAAAATAATTTCGCCCACATTTGTTTCGGGACTGGAAAAACTAAGTCGCTTGATAAACGCATATCATTGTGAAGATGCATGCGAAGAGCAGTTGGAAAAGAGCTCGAATGAGGCATTGCATAATTAAGAAAATAAAACTGTAATTAAGAGTAAAAGGTAATTTAACTTAATTTTTTTCTACAGTGCGCAGAGTTAGAGTTTTCTCAAAATGTTCTAAACTCAGAAGAAGAGAAGAAATATTAAAGCCGTAGTAGAATTTTCGAGATGTGTCTACATAATAGTTTGGCGGAAAGCTTTATTCGATTAGTTAAAGATAGACATAATGACTTGAGTATACCATGAGGTTTCTGATGTTAGCTACAATAACAATGCCGATAGGTTAGTACCCTGAGCCTATTACATATGGGGCCAAAAGTTTTGATTTCTTATTTCCAATATTAAAAAATCAAGGCTAATGCATCAATACACTACCAAATGATAGCACTTCTTCAATTCTAGACTTCGAAAGTTCATTTAAATTCGTACCAAATTGAAGACTTATATGTATTATACGAGATTCAGGATTTTTAAAATTCAAAGATGTAAATGTTTATAAGTGCGGTTGTAAGATTTAGAAGATTTTCCAAAATAATTTTAGTTTTATTTAATTCTTTGGTTCCTCTTCTATTGAGCTTATGATCTCGTCACTTTGGTAAAAAATGTTTTTTTGTCATAGAAGTTATTTTTAAAGTAACTTCTGGGGAGAATATCCCAGACAAAAACAAGGGAACTGATGAGGATTGGCGGCTCTTTCCGAAACCTAGGTATTCCCTGCCTTACCCCCGTAAACATTACCATCGTTTTCCACTAATAACCAAACGTTGTTTTTTTTTTTTTTTATAAAAACAACAATAAAGAGATTAAGCCTGACCATTTTGCAACAAAAAAAAAAAAATTGTAGTGAATGTAGAAACGGAAAAGCTCCTGTGTTTCCTATTGGGACACCTGACCTAAATTATATCCAAATCGGCTCAGTTGGCTTTCTTTTTTTCTATTCTTTTGTTGGGAAACGCAGTAAATGATATATACAGGGTGAGATGAAACAACTGCAACCAACTTCAGACTGCTGGCATTTCTTAGCCACTCGTCCGACAGGTCTTTAAATTATTCCAGTGACAGCTCATTATGTTGTTTGGAATTCAAGCGTGATAGTGTGATTTCTTTATGTTTGGCTGGAAAACCACAAGTCGCTATCGTTAGAGCACTCCAGCATTTACCATCGCTCGTTACCGTGATACTGGTAGCATGGCCCAACGAGGAAGTGACGGAATAAAACGGCAACATCAGCAGAAATTGTTCGAAAAGTAAAGAAGCGACTTCATCGAAACCCGCGTCGTAGTGGCTGAAAAATGGCTCGCAAATATTGAGTAATGAGCCCGGGGTAAAGCCATTAAAATTCCGAAAAGTACAAGAACTGACTCAAGAATAGACTCAAAAGAGCTAAAGAAATTCTCCGGATACCAATCAGTTGGACTATTGTGTTTGGAGTATTTTGGAAAGCAAGATTGGCACTAAAAAATATCAAAGTGTCGATCACCTCAAGCAAGCGCTTCACCGGGAATGGACCAAAATACCTCAGAGCAATATTCGGGTAGCTTGTGACCGTTTGAGGGCCATAATTCGTGCCAAAGGTGATAAATTCGAACAAATCTAAACATATTCTAAAAGTTGATGCTATTTCCGACATTTTTTGCTTTCATTCAATAAAATTAAAAAAATGTAAAAATTATGGCGTTTGACTTTGTTGCAGTTTTTTAATCTCACCCTGTATAAGCAATGTTTCCTTAAAGATCTCAGGTCATGAACTATTAATTAAATATTTATTCTGAACTGTTATTAAAAATTATTCCAAACTAATGAAATTATTATTATGCTCATCCACCACAAACCTTCTACGACAAGTTGGTAGTATGCGAGTAAGCGGTCAGTTAAGCCTGTGAGAGGGAAAGCCAATAGATCGCCTCATGTACTCATCATCAATTGCAATTGGAGAAATTCGTCGTCCTAGACAGAATAGTACGGACCCATCTACGTTCAGAATTGGGCAGTCGTCTTAATACGCCCTTGCATTGGCTTTGTGAGCAGAACAAACGCGTCAAAATAAGCTGTTTCAACAAAAACCACAAACTTTCCTGAGCCACTCAATTTTAATGTCTTTAAAATTGCTGGGATTTCCGCTTGGAAGACGCCATATTCCAGATTCAACAACAAATATGAGAGCTAGCCATTCATCTCAATGCAAATATAACCGGGATTCAATTCCATCATCCCTATTTGATCCATCTGTGTTAAATTTTGTGGAAACAGTTTCCATAGGAACACTTCTATATCGGATCCAGATCTTAGTCGTTCTGAAGTTGAGCATTGGTGAGAAGTAGTCCTTTCTTGAATGCAACCAAAGCAATGATTATGTTCTAATAGCAACCCAACTGTTGCACAGAATATTTTGTGGTGACAATCCTCTACCGAGGATTGGGCCATTCCATTGTGGGAACGAGTAATGTTAACTATCACTACCTTTCCCCCCAACCTCGGCATTTTTTTTGTAAATAAATGACGACATTCGTTCTCTGTTCTTTATATGTCTCACTAACACGAACCCATCTGGAATTTGGCATGCCAACATGATGACCGGTTGGTTATCTTCAAAATTGCTAAGTGTGATTATATTTTAACTTGATTTCGTTTTTCCTAATAGAGTGCGCTAATCTTTGAGATGTCTAAAATATTTTTTAATATATGAATACTTAAGGTACGAGTATTCCGTCTCCCCATACACACAGCGTTCACGTGAAAATTTAGAAATTTTCTTAACATTTCTCAATATTTTAAGAGGGCCACCCTTAAAAAAGCATTGTGTCATGAAATTTATGGTCTCGTTCCTAAGCAATAAAAACGATAAGCTATAATTTCATTAACGATTGCGGTTAGCTTATCAGTAAAGCAGGCTTCTCGGGGGAAATCTATGTTAAACAATTAAGATTAAGCTACCACATATTACATAGATTTCCGAATGTTAATCGATTTGGTTTTTATTATCGCTGATATGCTAACGATAGTAGGCCATTAAAAATAAATGTGGAGTGAAAATCTTAATTGAGTGAAAAATATTTTAGATATGTTTTAGATGACCTTAGATGGTCATTTATACGGCCATCTGGTATGTTAAGTTTTTGCATAACTCAACTACAGGGTGAGAGAAAAAACTACAACCAACTTCAGACTGTTGCCATTTCTAAGCCACTCGTCTGACAGCTGTTAAAATTGTTTCTGTGACAGCTCATTATATTGCTTACAAGCGTACAAAAGCATTTTGGTGAGAATTTTCCAGAAAAAAAGTTTTTCGTGATGGAATTCAAGCGTGATAGTGTGATTTCTTATATTTGGCTGGAAAACCACAAGTGGCTATCGCTAGAGCATTCCAGCATTTAAATGCGAATAAATCGTTTGTGTCTCGTACCATCGCTCGTTACCGTGATACTGGTAGAGTAGCCCGACGTCAATGGTTCGAAAAGTAAAAAAGCGACTTTATCTAAATCCGCGTCGCAATGGCCGAAAAATGGCTCGTGAGCAGAACAGATCGCAACATTCCATTCGGCAAATATTGAAAAATGAGCTCGGGGTAAACCATTGAAATTCCAAAAAGTACAAGAACTGCCGAATTTTTTTCTTCCAAAAAAAAATATTCGTTGTCCAGCAGTTTGTAAACAAACAAAATTATCGTGTTTACTTGTCAAAGAGGTCAGCTGAGAATGTGCACCTTTGGTTGGCCACCAGAACTTAAGCGGCGTTGGTGATGGTGTGGGCCGCCATAACAGGCGATGGTCGCTCTCGGCTTATATTAATGCCAAATATTATCGCAAAAATATTCTGAAGGGTGTATTAAAGCCTTGGGTAAGCAAACATTTTGGCCGCAGACCTTGGACATTCCAACAGGACTCAGCACCATCGAACTCAGCACGCGCCACCCAATAATGATTACAAAATGAGGTTTCTCGCTTCATTTCCAGCGTACAATGGCCACCAAAATCTCCGGATACCAATCCGTTGGACGATTGTGTCTGGAGTATTTTGGAAAGGAAGGGTGGCACTAAAAAATACCAAAGTGTCGATCACCTCAAGCAAGCGCTTCGCCGGGAATGGGCCAAAATACCGCAGAGCAACATTTGGGTCAGCGTGTGACGGTTTCATTGGCCATTTGATGGCCATAATTCGTGCCAAAGGCGACCAGTTCGAACAAATCTAAACTTATTCTAAAATTAGAGGCTATTTCCGACATTTTTTGTCTTCACTCAATAAAATTTAAAAAAAAAATGTAAAAATGATGGCGTTTGACTTTGTTGCTGTTTTTTTTATCTCACCCTGTATATAAAAATGAACTTTTATGGATCTCATGTAAATAGAAGGGATATTAAAAATCCAAAGGACCTTTTAGAACTAATTCAGTGACCTGTTGCTGTAAAGAACTGTTCAAACTACGCATCTCTTTTTGATAATCGCCACATATCTACTTGACTGCAACTGCTAACTCAGTCAGTCAGTCAGCCAGCCAGTTAGTTTTGTTGTTTTACCAATGACATTACCATACGGTGGGGATACTGCTACTCCAAATCCAACTTTGAAGTATAATTGTGTGCGTAGCGTGGCTCTGGTGTGTGAGCTACTATGGTGTCTGGTCGTTTAGCCTGTATTGGTCGCATGCTCGTGTTAGCCGTTGTTTCATATCTTCTCACTTTATCCCAATGGATGGAAGCAAGTA
Source organism: Musca domestica (assembly GCF_030504385.1). NCBI lineage: Eukaryota > Metazoa > Arthropoda > Insecta > Diptera > Muscidae > Musca > Musca domestica. Next base: position 33,729,696 of record NW_026712114.1, on the reverse strand, counting down.
ACTGCTGTTGACTTTAGCCGGCATTTTTGAGACAATTTCCTTAAGAAATGTTTTAGTTGTGTTGTGACTATCGTCTTGAACGCAGTGGATTAAGAAAACAATTCAAAATAATAATTAGAACATATTGAATTGAAATTGGTGCATGTGCGCTGAATGGACTATTTAGAAAATTATTTTGATTTTTGATCGGTGAACTAGACGGAAAGAATACTTTTGAATAATGGTGGCTGTTACTGACCCAGAAAAGGTACACAAATGGACAATTAAAGAAAAATAAATGAAAACTTTGTTCAATGTGGAATTTAAATACTGAGTAAATAAACAAAATTACAAGAATATCTATTAACCTGATATGTGCACATAAAGCTCAAAATCGTCTTACAACAATTAACCAATATAATAAAAATATCACCCAAAATCAAAGTTTGTCAAAGACTATCTATGAAGATTTTTTCACTGATAATTCTGAAATAAAATAGTTGCAGTCGCTAAGAAGCAATATTATGGGTTATTTTAAATAATACAATAATAATTTAAATAATTTTGTAAGTAGCGTTTTGAAAGATCAAATGATCCTATGGAGAAGATTGTTTTCGGATCCAGATTTCTTGACATTTTTCATTTCCACCATGGAAACCAGGTTATATTAATTCCGTTTGTAACACCTCTAAATATTCGTCACGGACCCCATAAAGTACGAATATTCGTGATCAGCCTAAAATTCCTAAAAAAGTCGATTTAACGATGTCCGTCTGTCCGTTTGTTGAAATCACGATATAACTCACATTATTTGACGTAGTGCTTTAAAATTTGGCCCTGTAGTTTGCATTGTATCTAGGATGGTTGGTATTGAAAATGTAATATATCGGACCTCCTCTTGGTAGCCCCCATATAACGGTACATCCCGATATTTTTTGGATGGTATTTGGATGGTTTTTGCAACATTTTTTTCAGGGATTTGTCTAATAATTGATATTTGGTGGTCATAATTAGTTCTAGCTTCGGTGGCGAAAAATTGTATGTATAGGTTCACGTTCTGGTATAGCCCCCATATAACGTTACCTCCCGAAATTCGGTATTTTGATTTTTTTGCCACATTTTTTCACGGATTTGCCTAAAAATTGGTATTTGTAGGTAATAATGGGTTTTAGCACATTTGGCGAAACATTATACACATAGGTCCATGTTTTCGTATAGCCCCCATATAACGGTACCTCCCGATATACGGTATTTTGATGGTTTTGCCACATTTTTTTTACGGATTCGTCTAAAAATTGGTATTTGTAGGGTATAGTGGGTTCTAGATAGTGTGGCGAAACATTCTATATATAGGTCTACGTTGTGGTATAGCCCCCATATAACGGTACCTCTCGATATTCGGATGTATTGATTTGTGTGAAATTTGGTATTTGTACTTCATAATGGCTTCTACAACTGGCGTCCAAATATTTTCCACATTGGTCTTAGTCATCCTAGTCACATTTACCCACGAAATTAGATAAAATTTGGTATTAAAACTCGCAATAGAATACAATCGTTGTGGTATAAAATTGTCAGTATAGGCTCCCGTTTTAGAATGGCCCCATATAACGGCTCCAACTACTACTACTTTTTACTCGTTAAGTATTATTTTGGTCAACAATTCTAGCCCTCAAGCGATCCACCAAAAAGGTCTTTTTGATCTTTTGATTTTGAAAATATGGTTAGGAACTCACTTTAAACTGGATCTTAGCAAGTCAAAATATTCTACAAAATTATTTGTCATAAAATTCTACTCTAGTTCCCAGAATACAACAAAACTATAAAGGTATGAGTACATAAAAAGCTTGAAGTCTTCGCATGGCCTATTTTCCTCAAACCTTGCCGTCTTTCCCCTTAAAATTTGACACCGTCTCCTTAAATGTTTTCTACGCCTTACGCCTGGAAATAATAAAAACTATATTAAATGTTGAGAAACATATTTCAAAATATAGGGGACTTTCTGTATATGGTGACGACTATATAAGGCTTTTTAAGGTTTGGCCTGAGAATCCGTTTTTTTTTTTGGTATTTTGTCATACAAGTCGAGTACTATCACATCTATTTGGTAGCTACAAGCTTGTCATTGTACAAGAAGAGCATTAGCTTTAAAATTTGGCATAATGAGCTTGATAATTCTGAAGTTTGAAATTCCAAAATTTCATCTATACCAAAGAATTTTTGGAATTTCATAATTTATGACCCGAAAAATACTAAATGGAGCAGTATATCAGAAAATGTATGAAAAAATTAAATTACTTTTTTGCATCTGAAAAGTACCGAAAGATACACAATTGTATAACTTTTTTTATTGAGCTTATAAATCTGTATAGGAGCCACTTTTGTTAAGTTAAGATAAGGCGATTATTTTGAAAATTCGAACTTTAAGATAGCGTGAAAATATGAAAATTTGTTCTATCGTTGGGGTATGAAAAGTTCTAAAAGGTATACAATTGTACAACATTGCAATGATGTGATCGATAAGAACTAGACTTTTGAATAGGTACTTCAAACGTACGAAAAACGCTAAAAGGTACAACCTTGCCGTGAGTGATCAAGAAGAGCCATAACCATCCATTTGCAAGAGAAATGTCTAGAATTGTACATGTTAGAATTTTGAAAATAAATGTTTGCATTGAAGTCCCTCATAAAAAGACGTGATTTTTGGAAACTCGGACGTTAGTTGTATGAAAAGTACTCATAGATAAAAAATGGTATCACATTATTATTAAGTTCATCCACTCCACCTTTGGTGTACAGCCATAATATAATGCCGAATTTAAAAAAAAAAAATCAAGGTAGTCTCAATATTATTTAGTTTTATGACGTATAAACCCAACAACTCACATACATATGTATATATATGTGTGTGGGCAACTGTGTAAAATTATTTATTATTTGCAAACAATATTATCAGGGAGCAGTGTACTGACCGGTGTCGACTTTTCTTCCTAATTAGGTGAAATTCACAATTCAGGCAGATGACTGATGCGGTGACAATAATTGATCACATTTGTTTTGCTTTGATTCGTTTGTTTACTATTTTACGAAGCTTGTGACACTACAGATCGATATTTTTAGTTGGATTATTGCAACGAGTTTACCCAAGCAATTGTGGGATGGAGTGTTAGAAAATTTTTAAGTCAGATTTAACCGGTAGCTTACTAAAAATGGAAATCTTGAATAGATTCACGTGAATGCTAATTTCATAGTTATAATCTACACATCACACAATGTTCGAGCTTGTTTAAAGACAAGTGAAAACTAAACATATCGAAATTGAAAACAACATGCATGCATGCTACATGATATTCAAAATACAAATAAATAGTAAACAAAACAATAATAAATTGATATATTTCTTTACAATAAAATATTGCAAGGATGTTGTTAGATTTTTACTTTACCTACTTGATTTGAAAAACATATTTTACTAATTGTTAATTTACTCAAAATTTTTATAACTTTGATTGGACCAGAAAGCTTGAAACACATCGAATTATTGTTGTATAACATAGAATGTTATAAATGGATCTTCCTATCACGCCGAGCTATGAGTGTCCTACCCTTCGCCATTCTATGGAGGGTATATTAACTTTATCATTCCTTTTGTAACTCCTCGAAATATTCATAATAGACCCTACAAAGTATATATATTTGGATCAGCGTAAAATTCTAAGACGATTTAGCCATGTCCGTTTATCTGTCTGTCTATTGTAATCACGCTATTGAGTTGGAAGGCTAAAATTGTGCATACATCTATAGTTTACCTGTAGGCAGGTTAAGTTCGTAAATGGGCCATGTTGGTCCACGTTTTCGTATAGCCCCATGTAACGGTACCTCACGATATTCGGTATTTTCATGCTTTTAGCGACATTATTTACCGTTATTGTTTCAAATTTCGTATTTGAAGTTCGTAATGGGTACTACAGCCTATGACAAAAAATGTTGTATGCAGGCCCAAGTTTTCGTCTATCCCCCATATAACGGTACCTCCCGATATTCCGGTATTTTGATGATTTCAGCAACATTATTCACCGTCATCGTTTCAAATTCCGTACTAGAAGATACCAATGGGTGCTACAGCCTATGGCAAACATTTTTGTATGCAGGTTCAGATCTTCGTATAGCCCTCATATAACGGTACCTCACGATATTCGGTATTTTCATGATTTTAGCGACATTATTTACCGGAATTATTTTGAATTTCGTATTTGAAGTTCGTAACGGGTACTACAGCCTATGACAATAATTTTTATATGCAGGTCCACGTCTTCGTATAGCTCCCATATAACGGTACCTCCCGATAGTCGGTATTTTGAGGACTTCAGCAACATTCTTTACCGGAATCGATTCAAATTTCATACTGGAAGATCCTAATAGGTACTACAACCTATGACAAACAATTTCGTATGCAGGTTTACGTCTTCGTTTAGCCCTCATATAACGGTACCTCCAGATATTCGGTATTTTGATGATTTCAGCAACATTATTCACAGCAATAGTTTCAAATTTCATTCTTGAAGATCCTAATGGGTACTACAACCTATGGCAAAAACTTTCGTATGCAGATCCACGTCCATATTTTTATACCCTACACCACAAGGTGGTCAGGGTATTATGTATTTGTGCATTTGTTTGTAACAGGCAAAAATAAACGAGATAGACCCATAGTTCCTTTTGATGATATGCATAGAATCACATTCTGAGCCGATTTATGCATGTCCGTCTGTCCATGCATTTTTGTAAAAGTAAAGTTCGCATTTATTGTCCTATCCAGATGAAATTTTGCACAAATAATTTGTTTGGCCCAAGGACGAACCCTATTGAAATTGGAGACAATCGGTCAAAATTTAGATATAGCTCCCATATATATCTTCGTCTGATTCGCCTTTTATTGTTCACCAAACGTGTAATATCAATCTGAATTGTATGGAATTTTGCACGTACGATCAGATTGGACCTGAAAATAAGTACGCCAAATTTGATCGAAATAGGTTCAGATATAGCTATAGCTCCCATATATATTGTTCATCCGATTAGCTATTTTTGTCCTCCGCAGCCGTAATATCGCCCTGTAACAACAATATTTGGGGAAATATATCAAATACAGCTCAGAAATACATTTGCTAAATTTTATCGAGATCAGTTCAGATTTGGATATAGCTCCCATATATAACTTCGTCCGATTTATTGATTGTGCACCAAACGTCTAATATTTGGCCAAATTGGATGAAATTTGGCACTTAAGACCGAATTACGACTAGAAGCTAGTATGTCAAATTTGGTGAACATCGGTTCAGATATAGCTATAGCTCCCATTTATACTGTTCATCCGATTTGTCATATTTGTTACCCACAGCCGTAATATGCACTCCAACGAGTGCATACCGACGATATTCAGGGAAAATTTATCAAATACAGCTCAGAAATATCTTTGCCAAATTTTATCAAGATCGGTTCCGATTTGGATACAGCTCCCATATATCAAATTAATTGTGCACCAAATGGGCAATACAAATGCTTCGGCATATTTAGTTCTTTGAACTTTAAATTATAATTATAATCATAGGGTGTATGATTGAATTCTCCCATAAAAACTTTTAATTGTTATGCGCAGCTCTACTAAATTAGGAAAGTGGTGTAGGGTAGGGTAGGGCCGGGGCCGACTTTAAGACTTTCTTTACTGGTTTTTATTTAAGTTGTAGTTTTCGATTTTTTTAAATTCTTCAAGTTCCTTCGAAATGGTGGAGGGTATTAAAAGTTTGACCCGGCCGAACTTATCTGCTTGTTTACTTGTTTACTTTACTTGTTTTTTTCTTAATTTAGTGATGCTAAATTCATCCCAAATTCTGCATGAACAATTATGTACACTAAAGAACTCTAAACCTAAGTTTAATATTACCAGATATGAACCACATCACGTCTTCTTCTTTTTTAGTTATGACATTATTTCATTACAACTTTAAAATGCGATTTCTGCAAAATAAATGCTATTTCTGCAAAATAAAAACTTTTTGAGCAAAATAGGCTGAGATGAAATTACTAAGTACACCATGACGTATACAAACTATTTACACTCGCATCAATCATACGCAATGCTGTTTTGTGTTGTGAAATGAATTTTTAATTCATTCATTTATCAGAGAACATTGTTTTAAAGGTGTGTTTCATTGTCAGCAAAACAATGAAACGTGAGCCCAATTTCTAAACCAGAAAGTATTTTAAACGGGTGTCAATATTATTTTTATCGAGTTGTGTTTTCTTGTTGTTTGGTCTTATCTAAACGCCAGCACTTAGCCTTACGATTGCCTTCAGCATATCTGATAAAATAAAATGCAAATGGGCTCGAATATGAGAAAATGACAGCATTATTAATATTAATCAGTTGCTTTGGAAACGATTTAAGAATTTCCTTGTCTATGTGTAATGATGTAATAATAATGGAGAAAATGAAAATAAAATTATTTTGCATATAAATTTGATGAATATTTAAAACGATTTAAGAACTTTTTTTTTTTTTTTTTTTTGAAAAATTACAATAACACAAGAAAATTAAATTTTCAAACTAAGACATTAAAAAAACAAGTAAGCAAAGGTTATAGTCGTGCGGGGCCGACCATGTGATACCCTACAACACTACAGTATGTTAGAAGCCCCTTCATGTCCAAATCCATTTTGGAAGATTTCGCTTTTGAAGTTATGTCACGGAGCACTAGCCAGATATTACCCTAAGCATTTTGACCAGGGACATTTGGCCAATATTTAAACCCCTAAATACTTTGCGATCATCTCCAAGTGCCTGTATCTCCAAATTTAGACTCATCTATATGATTTGCTTGTCTACGATGTTTGCCTATATTCGTCAACGAAATCAGCATGAAAAGCCAGCCAAACTCTAACTTCATGCGAGATTTCGTGTCCTTTGGTTTCTATTTGTGACCTTTATAACGGCTGAAGAATCCGGAACATGTTTAGATGTTGGTCCATTTCAATCCCTAAATATATGGCGGACATATTTAAAAAGAATTGGCCTAACCCTTCTAAGCCTAACCCTACCCCTATAAAAATGTTCGTGAGGATCGGACGATAGTTGCAATATGAATATAATAACCCAACCTGTGTTGTAAGGTGAAAAAAATATTACAAAATGTATTATAAGTCAAATTGAAAAAATCACATGCGATAAAAAAAATGAAAAAATTAAAAAATGTCACAAAATATTACAAAATCTTTATTAACATCATTATTGGAATATTTTTCTGGGATTTTTTTAGATTTTATATTATTTTATGTTAAGAGGGCATTCTAAATTGACAAAATTTTTCAAAATCGGTCCAGCCATTCTTGAGATATAAGCATTCTAACTAACATCCCCTTCCTTTGTATATATACATTGTATATATTTCGCTATATATAACCGATATATGTACCATCGGCATCTACGTAACGGTCAGAATTGACCTGTTCGTCTATTTGTGATTTCGCCGAGATTAAAAATATTCGCGGTTTAATGGAAAATATGACTTTTATTTAACACAAATGTTGTGGCCTATTTCACCCACTAAATATTAACCGATGACCATTAAAATTGGAAGGCTTCTGCCCAGCTATAAACTCTAGCCCCATGCTAACTTACGCTTTGATTGGTCTATAATTGCGACCTGTAGAGAAACTGCAAAATCATTAATTTTTTCAGTTTGCTGTAGAGTGATTGCTGTAGAGTGATTACAAATTAACATGGACAGACGGACGGACGGACATACATAGCTAGACCGACTCAGCTCGGCGAGATAGGAAGATCCATATATACTTTCCTATGTGGGAAACCAATATTTCGTGGTGTTACATAATTTTTGGCCCAATCAAACTTATAATACCCCCAACACATAGTGTTGTAGGGTATAAAAAAAGGAGAAAAATGAATGGATATTTGTTATCGGAGTATAAAAAATTAGGAAGTTTTTATGTCAAACTTTAAGAGTTATAGAGAAATTCTATGGTAGCTATAGCAATATCTAAACCGATTTTCACCAACTTTGAAGTATTTGATTCTAGGCAGAATTCGGTCGTATGTGCAAACATCCACTCAATTTGGGCTAATAATAACAATTTGGTGGACAATAAACATCAAATCTGATAAAGATACATATGGAAGCTATATTCAAATCTGAACAGATCTTGATGAAATTTGGCAGAAGTATATCTGGCGTGATTTTAAAATCGGGTTCAAAATATCAATACGATTGTAAGGGACTTAAACCTTAAATCGAATAAAGCATATATATGGGGTTATTTCTGAATCGATTTTCACCAAAATTTGAGTAATTAATTCTGGACTAAATTACAAATATGACGCACAATTAAATTGAAATTGAACGAAAATATAAAGGGTGTCCCAAATAGAACGCAATTTTTAAATTTGGCGCCATTCGAAATGTCATTAATTGACATTTGAATAGTTGTTACTGTTTGTTAGTAGAAGGTATGAGGTTAGTTACTCTAATGAATGAGTTCTTTTATTGGATATTGGAGAGACAGCATAAGAATGCAGATTTTGAATTTCGGAATTTTCGAATTTCACATTTTGGGGGGTGAGGAAAATTCTCGAACGATGTGGTTTTTGGGTTAGAGGAGTCATTGGACCTTTTTTATGAAAATGAGGCTGGTCAAGCGCAAACAGTCGTGATAGCCAGTTTTTTCTTGTCTAGAATTGAAGAAATGAATGTGGAGCGAATGGAATTTCAATAAGACGGCGCTACATGTCATACATCCAGAGAAACAATTAAATTTCTGCAGCAGTCATTTCCCGGACGTGTTATTTCTCGTTTTGAAGACCAGCATTTGCCGCATAGAACCTATGATTTAACACCTTTTGATTTTTATACCCTCCACCATAGTATAGAGGGTATATTCAGTTTGTCATTCCGTTTGTAACACCTCGAAATATAGATTTTAGACCCCACAAAGTGTATACATATTTTGTTCAGCATAAAATTTTATGTCGATTTAACGATGGCTAACTTCCGAAGGAATTGAAGTAGATTGATAAAATTTTACTCAAATGTGTGTTTGCTCTGAAGGGCTTTTGGTATTGAAAATGGGGTCCACGTTTAGGTATAGTTCCCATATAACTGTACCTCCCTATATTCGATATTTTGATGATTTTGGCGACATTGTTCACTGGAATTGTTTCAAATTTCGTTATAATAGTTCGTAATGGGTACTACAGCCTGTGGCCGAAAATTGGCTATGCAGATCCACGTCTACGTATAGTCCCCATATAACAGTACCTACCTATATTCGGTATTTTGATTATTTTAGCGACATTTTTCACCCGAATTGTTCCATATTTCGTGTTTGAATTTCCTAATGTGTAAAATAGTCTATGACAGAAAATTCAAGTCTTAAAAGATTAAATTGTACACTGAATCATTTCATTAATTCAGTGTACAGCATTAAACGGCCATCAACATTTCATTAAAAGATCTTGTGTGCGTCAGCTAAGCCGCGCGGCCATCTGCACGAAATCTTCTTCCATACATAACCTCACTCTGTCTACTTTACAATATAATAAAGTTTCACTATTTTTATACCCAACACCACAAGGTGGTCAGGGTATTATGTCTTTGTGCATTTGTTTGTAACAGGCAAAAGGAAACGAGATAGACCCATAGTTCGCTTTGATGATCTGCATAGAATCACATTCTGAGTTGATTTATGCATGTCCGTCCGTCCGTCTGTCCGTCTGTCCATGTATTTTTGTAAACAAAATACAGTTCGCATTTATTGCCCTATCCAGATGAAATTTTGCACAAATCATTTGTTTGGCCGAAGGACGAACCCTATTGAAATTGGAGATAATCGGTCAAAATTTAGATATAGCTCCCATATATATCTTCGTCCGATTTGCCTTTTATTGTGAACCAAACGTGTAATATCAGTCCGAATACTATGGAATTTTGCACGTACGATCAGATTGGACCTGAAAATAAGTATGAAAGTTTTGATCGAAATCGGTTCAGATATAGCTATAGCTCCCATATATATTGTTCATCTGATTTGTTATTTTTGTCCTCCGCAGCCGTAATATGCACTCTGTAACAACAATATTTGGGGAAATATATCAAGTACAGCTCAGAAATATATTTGCTAAATTTTACCGAGATCGGTTCAGATGTGGATATAGCTCCCATATATAACTTCGTCCGATTTACCTTTGATTGTGCACCAAACGTCTAATATCAGCCCAAATGGGATGAAGCTAGAAGCTAGTATGTCAAATTTGGTGAAGATCGGTTCAGATATAGCTATAGCTCCCATGTATACTGTTCATCCGATTTGTTATATTTGTTACCCACAGCCGTAATATGCACTCCGTAAAAACGATATTCAGGGAAATATATCAAATAAAGCTCAGAAATATCTTTGCCAAATTTTATCGAGATCGGTTCCGATTTGGATATAGCTCCCATATATATTTTTATTCGATTTCAAATTAATTGTGCACCAAATGGGCAATACAAGTCCGAATTTAAAAGATACAAATGCTTCGGCATATTTTGTCCTTTGAACTTTAAATTATAATTATAATCATGGCGTGTATGATTGAATTCTCCCATTAAAACGTTTAATTGTTATGCGGAGTTCTACTAAATTAGCAAAGTGGTGTAGGCTATCATAAAGTCGGCCCGCCCGACTTTAAGACTTTCTTTACTGGTTTTAAATATCCGTGTTTTATTTAAAATTTAAAAATTGCATTCTAGTTGGGACACCCTTTACATGGGAGGTTTATCTAAATCTGAACCGATATTCAGAAAAATTGCCAGTCATAATCTTGATCATGTGTGCTAAAATTTCTTTGATTCGGACTGATACTTCGCATTTGTTGCGAATACTTATGAAATCATTATATACGGAGCCATATCTAAATCTCCGATTATCACCAAACATATAATTTGTGGAAATTTTCTCTTAATCGGACAATAAATGTTACTTGCATTTTATTTTCAAAAATACATACGGACAGGACATACAAAAATCGACCCAGAATGTGATTCTTTGAAGCTCCACAAAAAGCAAAGAAATGCACAATTACATAGTATCCTGTATCACAGTGTGGCGTAGGGTATAAAAAATGGTTTCTGATAAAAAAATCGAAAAATCTTTCATCTAAATTTTTAACTAATCAAACATTTTTTTGATCAATAAAAATGACGTCACTAGAACTGCTTATCGGAATTTCAAATGACTCTCTTTCTTTTACTATCAAATAAGCTTAAGCTAAGTGAAATTCAATAAACGTAATTAAGCCATCCGCATGAATTTGATTGATGTTCAACTGTGTGGCCGATACAAAGGAGTGCTTCCACAACAACAAATATAACCCCACAACGATGTTCAACAAGCGACATTCATTGCCTGTTGCGGACGGGTTGCGGACGGCAGTTAATTCTGAATGGCACGCGACAGACTTTAGTTGAATATTTCCTTATTTTCTGGTTTCATTGTTGATAGTGATGATGAGTTTTCATTGCACACGTCGACATAATAACGATAAAAACCCTTTGACGTCGAATTACATTGAACAAAATGGTGGTTATAAAATGTTACAGTTATTTTCACCAATTATTATTAATTTTTTAATTTGATATAAGAATGACAAAATGAAAAATTTACTTTTACCTAGAGCGATGATGTTATCCTACACATATTATATTTATACCCTCAGAGGGTATATATCATTTGATACGGTCAAAACGTGCCTAGTCGAAATAACGGTTTTAGACCCTAGGTCTCTTTGGACCAAATCCGTTTCAGAACATTTGGAGTCGATCTAGCGATGTCCGTCCGTCCATCTGTCTGTCTAGCTGACTGGTGCGCACGATAACTCTCGAAGGTAGTATCCGGTTTGGTCCAGACTGGGTATATCGTAATATTTTTGTCAAACTTGGATCGAGTTCGAAGATGAGCAATATCAGTTCACTCCTTCTGGTACCTCCCCACAAAAGGTCGAGATTTTAAAAAAATATATTTTTCGCAAGGAAAGCGAAAGGATAATCCGATTTTGCTCCAACTTTGCAAATACTAATATTTGCGTTAGTGCTAGGTCAGGTGTGAAATGGACAATATGTCCACCACATCAAGTACCTCCCCCACAAATAGTCAAAATCTTGAATAATTACAAATCCAATAAAATGTGATGTAAGAGTCCGAATGTCTTCAAATTTCACACATTCTAATATATATATTAACCCAAGGTCTGGTGTTAAGATGGGCAATATCGGTCCACTCCTTCTGGTACCTACCCCACAAAAGGTCTAAATTTGCAAAAAATATATTTTTTGGGCAGAAAGAGAAAGGATAGTACGATTTTGCTTCAACTTTGCGAATACTAATATTTGCGCCAGTGCTATGTCAGGTGTGAAAATGGGCAATATAGGTCCACCACATCAAGTACCTCCCCCACAAATAGTCAAAATTTTGAATAATTAGAAATCTCATACAATGTGATGTAAGAGTCCGAATGTCTTCAAATTTCACACATTCCAATATTTATGTTAACCTAAGGTCTGATGTTAAGATGGAGTATATTTGTCCACTCATTTTGGTACCTCCCCCACAAATGGTAGAAATTTTCAAAAAATATATATTTTCTGCACAGAAAGAGTTACGATAATCCGATTTTGCACCAACTTTGCAAAGACTAATATTTGCGTCAGTGCTAGGTCAGGTGCAAAAATGGGCAATATCGGTCCACTCTATCAAGTACCTCCCCCACAAAAGGTCAAAATTTTAAATAATTACAAATTTTATAAAATGTGATGTGAGAGACCGATTGTCTTCAAAGTTCACAAATCCTAATATTTTTATTAACCCAAGGTATGGTACCAATGTGGAATACATCGGTCCACTCCTTCTTGTACCTCCCCCACACAAGGTCGAAATTAAAAAAAAACAACCAAAAAATATTTTCTGCACAGAGAGACAACCAATAATCTGATGTCGGTCCAACTTTGCAAATACTAATATTTGCGTCAGTTCTAGGTCAGGTGCAAAAATGGATAATATCGGTCAACTCAATCAAGTGCCTTCCCCACAAAGGGTAAACATTTTGGCATAATTATAACCCTTATAAAATGTGATGTAAGAATCCGACTGTCTTAAAATGTCACACATATATTAAAATATTTTTACAAACCCAATATCTGGTATTAAGAAGGAATATATCGGTCCACTCCTTCTGTTACCTCCCCTATAAAAGGTCGAAATTTTATAATCATAAGCTCATAGTCATTAAGCTCATAAAACGCGAAATTACCATCCGATTCCATTTAGACTTGGCACAAGATGTGTTATAATGATGGTAGAGATCGGAATACCTCTTTCTGGCACCTCGTCCACAAAGGGTTAAAGTTTGGAATAACTAAAACGATGATAAAATCCGAAAAAGCATCCAGTTCTCTTCAAATTAGGCATACCACAATATTTTTATTAGCCTACGGTCTGGCGTGAAGATGGTATATATCGGTATACTCCTTCTGGTACCTCCCCACAAAGGCTCAAAAACGCGAAATGAACATCTGATTCCATTCCGACATGGTACATCTCAATATTTCCATCAACACAAGATATATTATAAAGATGGTAGAAATCGATTTCTTCTGGTGGAAATCGATTTCCCCCACGTAGGGCTCAATATTTTGAAATTTTTACACATACAAACATTTTTTTAACAAAAGATCTGTTGTGAAAATGACATATATCTGCGAACCCCTTCTGGCGCCTCACCCACTAAGGAGCACAATTTTCAATACTTTTATCTTTACAACTCGCTACGTCTAACAACTAAGCAAAGGCTATAGCCGTGCGGGGCCGACCATGTGATACCCTACAACACTACAATGTTAGAAGCTTCCTTATGTCCAAATCCCTTTTGGAATACTTCGCTTTTGAAATTATGTCACGATATTACCCAGCATTTTGAACAGACATTCGCCCAATATTTACGCACTCCGTCGTGCTCTTATTTGTTGTGGTCCATTTAAATGTAATCCAATGGTCAACCAAAATGCTAGAACTATTCCCTGTCTATAACTCTCTTCTCAGGCGTGTCGATTGGCTTCAATTGTGTGATCAGGAAATTTTTTCTAATTTTGGTCCATTTTAACCCCTAAACATATTGCGGACATCTTTGAAAACAATAGGCCTAGCACTTCTGAGCCTTACCCTACCCTTGTGAAAATTTGCATGAGAATCGGACGATAATTGCAATCTGTATACAATAACCCCAACCTGTGTTGTAAGGTGAAAAAATATTACAAAATGTACACCTCAATATTATAAGTCGAATTGAAAAAGTCGCATGCGATAAAAAATATAAAAAAATTAAAAAATGTCACAAAATTCTACAAAATCTATATTACATCATTATTGACATCTTTTTATGCGATTTTTTTCTGCGAAGAGGGCATTCTGAATTGACAAAATTTGTCAAAATCGGTCCAACCATTCTTGAGATATAAGCATTTTAGCTAACATGTCCTTCCTTTGTTTATACACATTGTATATATTTCGCTATATATATCCCATATATTTACTATCGGCATCTATGTAACGGTCAAAATTGACCTGTTCGTCTATTCGTGATTTCGCCGGGACTAAAAATATTCGCGGTTTAATGGAAAATTTGACTTTTATTTAACACAAATGTTATAGTCTATTTCACCCACTAAATATTACCGGATGACCATCAAAAAGACTTCTGCTCAGCCTTAAGCTCTAACCCCATGCTTATTTCCGCGTGGATTGGTCCATAATTGCGACCTGTAGAGCAACTGCAAAATCAGGAATTTTTTAAGTTTTTGGTCCATTTCGACCCCTAAATATTATGCGATCACCTCCAAAAGAAATAGGGTTCTATTCTGACATTAACCCCACCTCCATTCTAAATTTCGTGAAGATCGGGCCATAATTGCGACCTGTAGAGTGATTACAAATTAACATGGACTGACGGACAGACGGACGGACAGACGGACGGACGGACATACATTGCTACATCGACTCAGCTCGGCAAGATAGGAAGATCCATATATACTTTTCTATGTGGAAAATCAATATTTCGAGGTGTTACATAATTTTTGGCCCAATCAAACTTATAATACACCCAACACATAGTGTTGTAGGGTAGAAATATTGGCCCATTTCTTCAGAACCTACTGCATATAAGGTCAACAATTTGAATAATCATAACACAAGCCAAAATATATTTTAATAATCGACCATTGGCTGAGGGTATACATCTGTCGGCTAAACCGAGAGATACTTTTTAACTAGTCTTTGAAGGAAATGTACCCAAAAATTTGTAACATTTAGCAGATTCCAATCCAGTGGGATCTGCCGATTTGATGTAGATAGGTCAGGTATTTTCAAATGCTTATGTCATATTTACAACTAAACAATGGATAACTGAATAAATGTCGTATACGCAACATAATAGTCCATATTATTCATGCGTGATGGTGTCCATGGTGAAATCAGCATTCAGTTTGTGTATTGTTCTTTTTGAAAAAAAATCTGAGCCTTTTTCCCCGTGTATATCGTAGTAATGAATGTGCAACGTAAACAAACCATCAAATGTAACCACAACTATGGGTGTAGAGAACATACCCACCAGCATGGCATGTGTGTCTTGTTGGCGACCACGATGTTTGCGGCTTTGCCCACTTTTCTAAATTCTGCAACCCCACTACCTTCGTTGCACTGACATCTACACAAAAAGTGGGTGTGTAACGGTCATGTGACTGGCAGACATATATTGTATTGTTGTTGTTGTTATATTCTATAGAAATGTACAAAAGGAAAAGAAAAGAGAAATAGCAACATATTTATAGATTTAAATTGAAAGAAAACAGCAAAAGACCACCAGGAGAGAGAGGACAATTTAGCACCGTGGCAAAGATCAACTCTTGTCTTGTTTTTTTTGTTTTACACTGGCAGCGCTAATATCTGCTCTTCTTTAGTTGTTGATGACCTTCTTCCTTGTCTTTAACTCTTGTTTATGCATGTTTATTTATCATTGCATTTTTCTTTCTTTCTTTCATTTTTTGTTTTGTTTATATGTCTCGCTGACGTTTGTTTGCCGTAATTCAGTTGTCTTTAATTGAAATATTTTGTAAATAAATAATTGAAAATGCAAATAAACTGAACTGAACCGAACCAAACGAAACTGAACGGCATGACTTTGAATGGTGGGTTGTTGGTCAAGGCATAGCCATTCAAACATTTATGGTTTATTTATTTAAATTCTAAGAAAAATAACTACTAGATTGTAAATCTTAGTTGGGGTAGGAGAATAGGGTTTAGTTTATGTACCCTACCGCCATGAAAATGGGAAGGATTGGAATGGGCAATTAATTATTCTTCGAAGTGGAATTTGGTTTAGAAATCAGTTTTTAAATTTGTATGTGTAGAAATTCCTATGTTTGTCTCAGAAAAAATCACGAAATGTCATAGGTTATCTTATTCGGTGCCCTTAACTGTACAGTGTATGTCGATCAAAGCATCATTTTCTTATCTCTTGAAGAGAGTATCCGATCTAATACTAATTTACGTAATGTAATCTTTTTGTCCAATTTAAATTGAGTTCAAGGGTAGGCTATGTCGATCCACTCCTACGGGAACTTTCCGTACAAAAGTTGATATTAAAAAAATATATAAATAAGAAGTAAAAAACAGTAAGTCGGGCCGAGCGAATATGGGACGTGGGCATAGACAACTTTTGTCATAGGCCACTACAATATTCAAAAATGAGACTTAAAAAAATTGCAGTGAATAATGTAGCTATTTTCATCAAAATACCGAATATAGGGAGGAACCTTTATATGGGGCTATACTAAGAATTGTACCTGCATAGGCTGTAGTACCCATTTGGAATTTCAAATACGAAATTGGAAACAAGTCCGATAAATAATGTCACTAAAATCATCAAAATATGAAATATTGTGAGGTACCGTTATATGAAGGCTACACGAAAACCTGTACCTTCATAGACAGTTTCATGTCAGGCTGTAGCGCCCATTAGGAATTTCAAATACGAAATTTAAAACAATTCCGGCGAATAATGTCGCTAAAATCATCAAAATACGGAATATAGGGAGGTGCGGTTATATGAGGGCACCTAATACGAAGACGTGGACCTGCATAGACAAATTTTCTGTCACAGACTGTAGTACCTATCAGAAGCTTTAAACATGAAATTTGAAAAATTCCAGTGAATATTGTACCTATTGTCAAACCAAATCGTGAAAATACCGAATATAGGGAGGTACAGATATATAGGGGCTATACGAAGACGTGGACCTGCGCAGACAAAATTTCTGTCACATGCTGCAGTACCTATTAGGAACTTAAGATAAGACATTTGAAGCAATTCTGGATAATAATGTCGCCAAAATCATAAGAAAGGAATATAGGGAGGTACCGATATATAGAGGCTATACGAAGACGTGGACCTGCATTGACAAATTTTCTGCCACAGGCGGTAGTACCCATAACGAACCTCAAATACGAAATTTGGAACAATTCCGGGGAATAATGTCGCTAAAATCATGAAAATACCGAATACAGGGAAGCACCTTCATATGGGGGCAATACGATATCGTGGACCTATATAGACAATTCTCTTCCAAAGGGTAAAGTACTCTGAAGGAACTCCTTGTGTGGATTTTCAAAAAATTGGCTACAATCATCAAAATATCGAAAATTGGGACTGATATGTGGGGGCTATATGATATGGTGGACTGATATAGTCCATCTTCGAACTTGAGCTGCCTGCAGACAAAAGACTGATTTGTGCAAAATTGTACCTTTCTATCTTAATTCGTTTTGACTAAAGCGTGATAACGGACAGGGCTAAATCATCATATAATTTTGTGCTGATTAAGGATATATACAGGGTGATTTAAAAAACTGCAACATAGTCAAACTCCATAATTTTTACATTTTTTTAATTTAATTAAATGAAAGCAACAAATGTCGGAATATAGCATCAAATTTTAGAATTTTAAATTTGTTTTGAATTGGTCACCTTTGACACGAATTATGGCCTTCAAACGGCCAATGAAACTGTCACATGCTGCCCGAATGTTGCTTTGCAGAATATTGGTTCATTCGCGGCGAATGAGGTGATCGACACTTTACTATTTTTTAGTACCAACCTTGCTTTCCAAAATGGTGCTGAGTCCTGTTGGAATGTCCAAGGACTGCGGCCAAAATGTTTGCGTGCCCAAGGCTTTAATACACCCTCCAGAGTATTTCTGCGATAATATTCGGCATTCGGCAAGCAATCCTTTAGCCCTTTTGAGTCAATTTTCTTTCTGCTGCGGTGTAAATTCTTGCACTTTTTGGAATATCAATGGCTTCGGGGTGAAGCTCATTTTTCAATGTTTGCCGAATGGAATATTGCGATATGTTCAGTTCACGAGCCATTTTTCGGCCACTGTAACGCGGGTTTCGTCTTTAGAAATGACAGCAGTTGCAGTTTTTCCATCTCACCCTGTATATACTTTGTTAGGTCTAAAATGATTATTTTGATGAGTTACAAACGGAATGACGAATTTAATATACCCTCCATACTATGTATGAGGGTATAATGTGGAGGTATAATCAAAATATAATTTAAAAATCCAAACACTCCATCTCGTGCATCCACGCAAAAATTCGGTCTACTTTGGATATTCTAACGGCATGATGTAGCGTGAATCAAGTAATAACTTTGTGTTTATTCTTCTGACGTCCATATTTCCCCTTGATCTTCGTTGACTTACGAAAAACAACAGTGGCCGTTGGATACCAAATACAAATGTGAAAATGTTTGTTCGTTACAAGAATGATTGTGTAAACGTTTGTGTTCTGCACGTGATACGAAATTAATTGAAGACTTGTTATGCGAGAAAATATTTTGGCACTTTTGGCACAGATATCTGTCTAAGAGATTGAAATCTTTCATCAGATGCTATAAATCGATACAAATAATAATGAAATGAAAATTAGTGAAGCGAATAATCGAATACCGATTTGTAATATTCACGAAACGAAATTAAATAGAATCGTTGCTTTCTGATTCATTATGGTTGGTTCGATTACGCGATGGCCATAGACTCATTATAATCACAATTAGTAAGTTGAATATCAATGGTAAAATGGCTGATATGTTTGAGCTTATATTGATGCTCATATGATGAGATATTCCTACATCCGATACATCAGTTGGGTAAAGTACGTTGCAGTTGCTATTATATTTTTAATTATGTTCTTTGTCAGGAAATACGGATAGAATGCAATTTATATAAAATAAAATAAAAATACAAAAAAAAACTGAAATGTTTACCTTTTACCCCGGATAATTTTTTGAACACATCAGATCGATGGGGACTTTTAATTTTTTTTTAGAAGAGAGTGAAACTCAGTTGATTTTAAGCGAAATTAATTCTGCAAGTAAACAGAAGAAATCAGATATACTCTATGTTATGTTTTGCCCGTTTTGAGGGGAAGTAAAATTCGTTCGAAATCGAGCTGATTATACTATAGCCAAGCGCTCTTTAGGTTTTTATTACACTGTATCAACAAAGCATATTATAGTGTTATTGCTTTTGCACACGAAATCCACCGGTCCATTGCTTCTACGGTTTTTATACCCTACACCACATAGTGGTAAGGGTATTATGTCTTTGTGCATTTGTTTGTAACAGTTTCTTTTAATGATCTGCATAGAATGACATTTTGATTGGATTTATGCATGTCCATGTATTCTTGTGAACAAAATGCAGGTCGCATTTATTATCCGATTGAGATGAAATTTTTCAAACAACATTTGTTTGGCCCAAGGACGAACCCTATTGAAATTGGAGATAATCGGTAAAAATTTAGATATAGCTCCCATATATATCTTCGTCCGATTTGCCTTTTATTGTGCACCAAACGTCTAATATTTGTCCAAATGGGATGAAATTTGGCACATGAGACCGAATTGAGTCTATAAGGTAGTATGCCAAATTTGGTGATTTGTAGTATTTCTTACCCACAGCCGTAATATGCATTACGTAAAAACGATATTCAGGGAAATGTATAAAATACAGCTCAGATAATATTTCTGAGCTCGGTTCGGAGATCGGTTCAGATTTGAATATAGCTTCCATATATATCTTTATCTGATTTCAAATTAATGTTACACCAAATGGGCAATACAAGTCCCAATTTAAAAGATACAAACGCTTCGGCATATTTAGTCGGTATAGAGGGTATATTAAGTTTGTCATTCCGTTTGTGATACCTCGAAGTATATATTTTAGACCCCACAAAGTATATTTATCAGCATAAAATTCTATGTCGATTTATCGATGTCCGTCCGTCTATCCGTCTGTGGAAATCACTCTAGCTTCCGAACGACATGAAGTATGTTGATACAATTTTACTCAAATGTATATTATTTCTGCAGGACTTTTGGTATTGAAAATGATCCATGTAGGTCCACGTTTTGTTAAAGTTCCCCTAATAGTGATACCTCCCTATTTTCAGAATTCTGAAGATTTTGGCGACATTATTCACCGGAATTGTTTTAGCTACATGGTTCACTGAATTTTTTGTTCAAGTTTCGCATTTGAATATTGTAATGGCTTATGACAAAAGTTGTCTATGCAAGTCCGCGTCGTCGTATAGACGCTAAAATAACGGCTACATTCGGAATTTTTGAGATTTTTAACGGATTTTTTGTTGAAAATTGTCAAATTCGTCCAAATGGTGGAGGGTTCGGCCCAGCCGAACTTACAACTTTTTTACTTTTGGGCACATACGACCGAATTGAGTCTAGAAGGTAGTATGCATGCATAGCTCCCATATATATTGTTCATTCGATTTGTAGTATTTTTTACCCACAGCCGTGATATTCACTCCGTCCGTCTGTTGTAATCACGCTACAGTAAAAACGAATTAAGATAGGAAGCAAAAATTTTGCACAGACATGTCTTTTGTCTGCAGGTTTTTTGTCAAGTTCGATGATGGGATTGGGTGATTTTAGCCACATTTTCCAATGGAATTGTCTGAGATTCTACACAAGGAGTCTTTGTGTGTACTTTACCCTCTGATAACTACCCCTTTTATCCACGATATCGTATACCCCCCATTTAACGGCACTTCCCGATATTCGGTATTTTGATGATTTTAGCCGGTATTTTGATGACTTATTCACAGTCTATGACAGAAAAATGTTTGTGCAGGTCTTCGTATACCCCCCATTTAACGGCACTTCCCGATATTCGGTTTTTGATGATTTCAGCGACATTATTCAACGGAATCTTCATATAGCCCCCATATTCCCGATATTTGGTATTTTCATGATTTTAGCGACATTATTTACCGGAATTATTTCAAATTTTTATACCCTACACCATTATGTCTTTGGGCATTTGTTTGTAACAGGCAAAAGGAAACGACATAGACCCATAGTTCCTTTTGATGATCTGCATAGAATCACATTCTGAGTCGATTTATGCATGTCTGTCCGTCCGTTTGTCTGTCCGTCTGTCTGTCCATGTATTTTTGTAAACAAAGTACAGTTCGCATTTATTGCCCTATCCAGATGAAATTTTTCACAAATCATTTGTTTGGCCCAAGGACGAACCCTATTGAAATTGGAGATAATCGGTAAAAATTTAGATATAGCTACCATATATATCTTCGTCCGATTTGCCTTTTATTGTGCACCAAACGTGTAATATCAGTCCGAATAGTATGGAATTTTGCACGTACGATCAGATTGGACCTCAAAATAAGTATGCCAAATTTGATCGAAATCGGTTCAGATATAGATATAGCTCCCATATATATTGTTCATCCGATTTGTTATTTTTGTCCTCCGCAACCGTTGTATGCACTCTGTAACAACAATATTTGGGGAAATTTATCAAATACAGCTCAGAAATACATTTGTTAAATTTTATCGAGATCGGTTCAGATTTGGATATAGCTCCCATATATAACTTCGTCCGATTTACCTTGAATTGAGCACCAAAAGTCTAATATTTGCCCAAATAGGATGAAATTTGGCACTTACGACTTATGAGTCTAGAAGTATGTCAAATTTGGTTAAGATCGGTTCAGATATAGCTATAGCTCCCATATATACTGTTCATCTGATTTGTCATATTTGTTACCCACAGCCGTAATATGAACGATATTCAGGGAAATATATGAAATACAGCTCAGAAATATCTTTGCCAAATTTTATCGAGATCGGTTCCGATTTGGATATAGCTCCCACATATATTTTTATCCGATTTCAAATTAATTGTGCACCAAATGGGCAATACATGTCCGAATTTAAAAGATACAAATGCTTCGGCATATTTAGTTCTTTGAACTTTAAAATATAACTTTAATCATAGCGTGTATGATTAAATTCTCCCATAAAAACTTTTAATTATTATGGTGGTGTAGGGTATAATAAAGTCGGCCCCGCCCCACTTTAAGACTCTCTTTACTGGTTTTATTTCAAGTTTCTAAGGGGTACTACAGCCTATGAAAAAAATTTTGTATACAGGTCCACGTCTTCGTATAGCCCCCGTACTCGGTATTTTTATGTTTGTTACGACATTTTTCACCGTAATTGTAACAAATTTCGTATTTAAAGTTCGTAATGGGTACTACAGCAATGAGAAAAATTTTCGTATGCAGATCCACGTCTTCGTCTCCATATAACCGTTTTTATTTAAGTAGTAGTTTTCCTTCCAAATGGTGCATTGTATTAAAAGTTGGGCCCGGCCGGACTTAGCTGCTTTTTTACTTGTTTGACTTCTTCTTGTAGAAATATTGAGATGAGCGAAGTTAAGAGAAAGGAAAGAAAAAAAGTTAAGAACATATGTGTCTTATTTGAATATCTCTAGCATTTATAATTTGATTCTAAGAGTAACTATAACTCAGCCATCGGTGATATCCTAGATTAGATGGGGACTTTTGAAATGTTATTTGCTGTCTACAAAAATAAGAATAGTACCCATTTTTGACTTTACTTAAGCTGACGGATCAGCCAATCTAATTTTTATACCCTACAACACTAATTGTTGGGGGTATTATAAGTTTGATTTGGCCAAAAATTATGTAACACCTCGAAATATTGGTTTCCCACTTAGGAAAGTATATATGGATCTTCCTAGCTCGCTGAGCTGAGTCGATCTAGCTATGTATGTCCGTCTGTCCATGTTAATTTGTAATCACTCTACAGGTCGCAATTATGGCCCGATCTTCACGAAATTTAGAATGGAGGTGGGGCTAGGGTCAGAATAGAACCCTATTTCTTTTGGAGGTGATCGCATAATATTTAGGGGTTGAAATGGACCAAAAACTGAAAAAAGTCTTGATTTTGCAGTTGCTCTACAGGTCGCAATTATAGACCAATCAAAGCAGAAGTTAGCATGGGGCAGAAGTTAGCATGGGTTAGAGCTTAGGGCTGGGCAGAAGCCTTCCAATTTTGATGATCATCGGGTAATATTTAGTGGGTAAAATAGGCCACAATATTTGTGTTAAATAAAAGTCAAATTATTCATTAAACCGCGAATATTTTTAGTCCCGGCGAAATCACAAATATACGAACAGGTCAATTCTGACCGTTACGTAGATGTCGATAGTAAATATATCGGATATATATAGCGAAATATATACAATACATATATACAAAGGAAGGGGATGTTAGCTTGAATGCTTATATCTCAAGAATGGCTGGACAGATTTTGAAAATTTTTGTCAACTCAGAATGCCCTCTTGACATAAAAGTATAAAATCTAAAAAAGATCGCATAAAAATATGTCAATAATGATGTTAATGTAGATTTTGTAGTATTTTGTGACATTTTTTTTATTTTTTCATATTTTTTATCGCATGCGATTTTTTCAATGTGACTTATAATATTTTTTCACCTCACAACACAGGTTGGGATTATTATATAAGGATTGCAAATATCGTAGGGTTGGGTTCAGAAGGGTTTTCAAATATGTCCGCAATATATTAGGGGTTGAAATGGACCAACAACTAAAAATGTTCCTGATTTTGCAGCCGTTATAAAGGTCACAAGTAGAAACCAGAGGACACGAAATCTCGCATAAAGTTAGAGTTCAGGACAGCGGGTACATTACTTACAGGCGATATCCGAAATACACAAAAGGCGAACACCTGGCTTTTTTATGCTGATTTCGTTGACGAATATAGCCAAATATCGTAGACAAGCAAATCATATAGATGAGTCTAAATTTGGAGATATAGCAAAATATTTAGGGGTTCAAATTAACCAAAAACAGAAATGTTTTTCTGATCAAACAATTGAAGCCAATCGACACACCTGTGAAGAGAGTTAAGGACAGGGAAGAATTCTATCATTTTGGATGACCATTGGATTATATTTAGCTGTAAAATGGACTACAACAACTAACAGCACGACGGAGTGCATATATATTGGGCAAATGTCCCTAGTCAAAATTCTAATTTATAATTCAAATATGGATTTGGACATAAGGGGGCATTTAACACATTGTAGTGTTGTAGGGTATTACATGGTCGGCCCCGC
Organism: Musca domestica; assembly: GCF_030504385.1. Taxonomy (NCBI): domain Eukaryota; kingdom Metazoa; phylum Arthropoda; class Insecta; order Diptera; family Muscidae; genus Musca; species Musca domestica. The sequence continues at coordinate 33,705,065 of NW_026712114.1, read as the reverse complement.
ACTACTATAGCCTTTGCTTACTTGTTTATTTTGTTTTTAAAGTATGCATCTACCAAATGACTTTCGCAAATTAATCGCCCAAATTTGGCACAAATTTCGTATATTCCTTAAATATATGTCCTGCTAAGGCTCTTTTTAAGTTGAAAGACTTTTATCCAGAGCTTTTGCTTTGGACTTGTGTTGGGTTTTAACGAAATTACAGGATCAAACCTCTTTAAAAACAGCTTGTATTATTTTCCAGGATTAGTTTCCAAAGCCTAGGTTGAACACAATTTTTTATTTTATACAAAGTTTGGTTTTGAGATTCGTGTAGCTTCTACATCAATGCCGACCATCAACATTTCCTTAAAAACTACGTCAGTTTTTCTTTTAAAAAATTTCCACAACTAACTATCATCCGACGATGGTGGCTGGTAATTTTCCTTCAAGGGCTGCAGGCCATGAATCACTGGGAATAACGAGAACATAATAAACAAATGAATTAACAATTAACGTCAACAACAATTAAAATTTAATTTGTTTATGATGCATTTCATTGATTCTTATTGAAACCTAAACCAAAGAAGGGGGAAGTGGGGGAATAGTGGATGTTCTGCACTAAATTAAAATACTATTGAATTAAAATCTCTACAAAATCGCGTAGATTTCATTTAAGTTTTTTCTCTATTTTTTGTCTTGCAATGGGTCGGTCCCTCGGGTTGGCTAGCTAGCTGACTGTCTGTCTGTCTGTCTCTCGTTGTTGTTTTGCATCATTAATTGTAAAACAATAACAACAAGTATATTGAAGGAAGAAGAAACTGAAAGATATGCAATAGACGAAGATACGTAAAAGACTAACCGACTATGGGGAAAGAACAAGATCTTAGAGAAAAAGAAAAGTTCGAAAATTCATTGTAAACATTTTTTACACCAAAACTGTTCGAAAAGATTTTCAGTCTTCTCTGAGTTATCGAGGCATCAACACGAAATTTAAAAAAAATAGAAAAGAATTAATTTTCATTCAAAGACGGAAAATGGACAACAAATTAAAATAAAAAAAAACGAATTGAATGTTATGTTGAATACAAAGTGCAAAGCAATGAACTTGAAATAAAATTGAACGGTTTTTGTGTTTGAAATAATTCTAAATCTATAGAAAGTGATTTTCAAATTTTGAAGAATTTTAAAGGAAATTGTAAATAATAAATATCGGTCTTTACGAAAATTAACTAATTTTTACATAACTGGTCTTTGCGGGGTTTTTTCACCAACAACTTTTATTGAATTTGTCCTCTTATCGCACATAATTCATTTTAAAGTTATATAACCGTCCACATTTTCTCCACGTATAAACTACTTAGGGTCCTTCAAGGACTGACAATGGATTCGGATAAAGTTGTGCGCGCCATGGCGCGTTGGTGGCAGGTAAATTTAGAATTTATTTTTCATTTTTGTTATTTTCATAAATTTCTTCTTCTTCGTGTTAACGCTTGAGTGGTCACATTGACGCGATTCTCTGGTCCACCACTCATCTAGCCAGCCCCCAAAAAACACTCCTACATCGCGACATGGCTGGCAAACACACCCCCTTTTCTTTTATAATTTATGAATAGTTGTCGTCGTTATTGTTGTCGTTTTTATATAATTTTTGTTTATTTGCGAGATTCTCTTTGCAATATTGAAAATAATTTCGAAAATTACATATCAACAGCTGTGCGGATATATTCGCTGTTCGGTTCGTACAATATGAAAAAGTTTGTGTTTTCGTTTATTCGTTTTGACGAAAACATTATGTTTTTCAAGTGTTGACTGAATTTTTGTGGTTGGTCAACGGATTTTTTGTTTAAAATTTTTGTAGGAAAATTACACTGTTCTGAAACATTTCAGAGAATTTTTCCAAAATACAGAATCTAAATGCAATGTAACATTTAGGAGATTGGTGGAAGAAAATATAGATCTCATTGTTTGGGTGCTAAAGAATTAGAAATGAACAAAGTTGCAAAGTATGAACAACCAGAAAGGACGGATTACTTTCAAATCAAACTTCTATGATTTTTTCTAACCTCCACCATGGTATGGAGGGTATATTAAGTTTGTCATTCCGTTTGTAATACCTCGAAGTATATATTTTAGACCCCACAAAGGTTATTTATCAACATCGATTTATCGATGTCCGTCCGTCTATCCTTCTGTGGAAATCACTCTAGCTTCCGAACGACATGAAGTAGGTTGATACAATTTTACTCAAATGTATATTATTTCTGCAGGACTTTTGGTATTGAAAATGATCCATGTAGGTCCACGTTTTGTTATAGTCCCCATATAATGATACCTCCCTATTTTCAGAATTTTGAAGATTTTGGCTACATTATTCACCGGAATTGTTTTAAATTTGGTAAGAAGACAGAAAATTGTCTGTTCAGGTCCACGTCTTTGTATAACCCCCATATAAAGGCTCCTTCCGATATTCGGTATTTTGATGATTTTAGCTACATTATTCACTGAATTTTTTGTTCAAGTTTCGCATTTGAATATTGTAATGGCTTTTGACAAAAGTTGCCTATGCAAGTCTACGTCGTCGTAATGGATACTACAGCCTAAGACAGAAAATTGTCTGAGCAGGTCCACGTCTTTGTATAACCCCCATATAACGGCTCCTTCCGATATTCGGTATTTTGATGATTTTAGCTACATTATTCACTGAATTTTTAGTTCAAGTTTCGCATTTAAATATTGTAATGGCTTATGACAAAAGTTGCCTAAGAAAGTCCACGTCGTCATATAGACTCCAAAAAAACGGCTACATTCGGAATTTTTAAGATTTTAAAAGAATTTTTAACGGATTTTTTTTTTTTTTTGAAAATTGTCAAATTCTTCCAAATGGTCGTCCAGTAATATCGTTGTTACAGAGTGCATATTATAGCTATGGAGGACAAAAATAACAAATCGGATGAACAATATATATGCGAGATATAGCTATACCTGATGCGATTTTCCCCAAATTTGACATAATTGCTTCTGGCTCAATTTGTACCAAATGTACCTTGGAAATGTACATTGGAAAATCGGACGAAGATATATATGGGAGCTATATCAAAATTTCGACCGATTGTCTAAAATTTGAATTCTTTTAAAATCTTATATTAGGGTCTACGACGACGCGACATAGGCCACGTTTGTTATAAGCCATTACAGAACTCAAATGCGAAACTTAAAAAAAAATCGGTGAATAATGTAGGTAAAATCATCAAAATACCGAATATAGGGAGGTACTATTATATGGGGGCTATACCAAAACGTGGGCCAGCACGAACAATTTTCTGTCATAGGCTGTAGTATTCATTACAAACTTTAAATGCCAAATTTGAAACAATTCCGGTAAATAATGTTGCTAAAATCATCAAAATATCGAATATCGGGGGGTACCGTTGTATAGGGGCTATACGAAGACGTTGACCTGCACAGACAATTTTCTGTCATAGGCTAAGGGACCCATCACAAACTTTGAATACCAAATTTAAAACAATTCGGGCAATTAATGTCGCTAAAATCATCGAAATATCGAATATGGGGAGGCACCGTTCGTTATATGGGGGCTATACGAGGACGTGGACCTGCATACGAAATTTTTGGTCATATGTTGTAGTATCCATTAAAATATTCCAATATTAAATTTGAAACGATTCCGTTGAATAATGTTGCTGAAATCATCAAAATACCGAATATAGGGAGGGACCGTTATATGGGGGCTATACGAAGACGTGGACTTGCATACAAAAATTCTTGTCATAGGCTGTAGTACCCATTACGAACTTTAAATATGAAATGTTAATTAAATTAAATTTTAAATTAATTTAAATTAAATTTAATTTCAATTCCGGGGAAATAATGTCGCAAAAATCATGATAATGTCGAATATCGGGAGGTACCGTTATATGGGGGCTATACGTAAACGTGGATTGACATGGCCAATTTACGAACTTAACCTACCTACTGGTGAACTATGCGTATATGCAAAATTTTAGCCTTCTATCTCAATTTGTTTGAAAGATGGTGATGATTACAATAGACAGACAGACGGACATCGGTAGATCGTCTTAATACGCTGATCCAGAATATATATACTTTTTTATATGAATATTTCGAGTTGTTGCAATCGGAATGACCATCCATAAAATGGAGGAGGGTATAAAAAACAAGTCTTAGCTGTCCGGCCACGCCGAACTTTTTATACCCTCCACCATTTAGAAGAATTTTTTATATTATGCAGAATTGCTACTATCCAGTTTAAAGAGTGTTTAAACCATTTATATAAGACCAAAAAGACGCTTTTCGTCACTCGATTGAGGGTTGATATTTTCGACAACCTAATCATCGTATTTTTATAAAAAAATCTTAATTTTGAAGAGGGGGAACTTAAACCCTACTTCTTTTTAAGGTTACTTTGCGATGCAAAAAATTTGGTTGATGGTTCTAATAGCGACGTAACTAAATTTTAGAGCAACTCGGATATTCAACGATTAATGTCCGATGTTGTTTTTTTTTCCATAATATTTTATGCATTTCTTGACGCAGAATCTGTTGCATTGTGTAATTTACATCAAAACTGCCATTAAACACCATCACTTTGAGTTGTTTTGCAGTGAAATTGCGTATATGGACGGGAGCCAAATTATTATAAAAATAAAATCTTAGGATATGGCCGATTTAAGACAAATATGCTTCGCAGATTGCAATGCAGGCGATTTTGAAAAAATTAAAAAAATTTAATTAGATATAATATTAAATAAAACAAAAAAAAAAAAACGTTTCTACTTCAAACAAATAAGAACTGAAAATATTTCCCAGAGGAGCAAAAATCTAAAAATTAAAAGTTAAAGGAAGATTTGACATTTGTACCCCTTTTCCCCCTCTAAATCATCCAACGCGACAAACCCACATTGGCGCCGTTTAGTCATTGACGTTTACCTCATAGCTACGTAGCACGTGCGGTATGCCAAAATGTGGCTAAATTTGGACGAGTTGTTATGTTGTTGCATTTGCTGTTGTCTTTATTTTGTGCATTTCTTTTATTGTAAATTGGTAAAATTTTTTAAATGTTTATTTTTTGTTCCGTTTGCTTCGTTTCTTAGTGCATTGTTGAGATTTTTTCTAAATTGTATTCTTTTTTTATTTTGTAATTTCGATTTTGTTGTAGTTGTGGCTTTTGATTAGTACTTTTTTTACTAAACTTGAACTTTAGAATCGATTGGCATGCTTTGGGGAGGTCCAAAGTCCAAATGAAATAGTTTTAAATGAAAATTGGGGGAAAAATGCCACCGCCAACCAGATTTATTTTTTCAAATAACAAACGGAAGTGATTTTTCTCTTGACGTTAAGTAATTGAGAATGAGGTATTTGATGAACAATCGTTGATGAGACATTATCTTCAAGGATGGAAATTTTGTATTTGGAGTAAAAAATTATTTGTATATTTGATACGGAAAACAGAAAAGAATTTAAAACATTTCGGAATGAGACTTAAGGGTCCTAGACTCAAAATATTTTTTTGTTCTTTAATCCTTTGGATGGCACTGTGCAACACAAAAAAAAGTTGAACCCACTTGCATCGGCATTTTTATTCTTTAAATAGGAAAGTAGATTTGATAGAGGGAACAAGTTCTCCCTCTTCCAAATTTATTGAAATTTCCGGATTAAGATTTCTTGGAATGCGTGGATTTATAATATTATAGTGTCTTTGGCAATATTTCTGCTAAAAATGCTACGATTATTTTGGTCAGAAATTTTAACCCTCTAACAAGTCATAAGAGGGGATTTTTTTTGGATTTTAAATGGAATTATTCTACTAAACATGGGCGATAAAATTCTACTTTTTCAATGCCTAAAAAAAATGCAGCGGATAATAAAAGTAGAGCTAAAGATTGAAGTATTTGTGTTTTGAAGTTTTTCTTCTCAAAGTAACCTAAATAGAGACCGCAAGTTTCCCTCTATCTCATAATTTTTAAAAATTTCGGATTAAGATTCTTTGGAATTCTTACAATTAATATTACGGATTACAATACGATGATTATTTTGGTTAAAATATTGTAACCCTCAATTGAATTTTTAATTCATAATTGCTAAAAACACATTTTAGGGTTAAAGCTTTATATACCGCACCCCATGTGAATTTGTGCAAAATTCTTCCAAAAAACTTAATTTTGGAAGGTTAACGTAAAAGACCACAACATTCTTCATCAAATTTCACTATAAATCGGCAAAGAAAATAAATCTCTTTTCGCATTATATGTCATGAAAATGCTTACGTCAAAAGAGGAAAACATTTTCTTACTTTTTTGATATTTTTTCTGGTCTTTTTTGGAGTTGATTAACGAATGTAACAATTACTTTCATTTTAGACGGAAAGTGCCAATAGTACATACAGGGTGAGATAAAAAAACTGGAACAAAGCCATACGTCATAATTTTTACATGTTTTTAATTTTATTGAATGAAAGCAAACAATGACGGAAATAGCATCACATTTTAGAATAAGTTTAGATTTGTTCAAATTTTGGCAAGGATTATGGCTTTCAAACGGCCAATGAAACCGTCACACGCTGCGCGAATGTTGCTCTGCGGTATTTTGGCCCATTCCCGGCGAAGCGCTCGCTTGAGGTGATCGACACTTTGGTATTTTTTAGGGCCAATCTTGTTTTCCAAAATACTCCAGACACAATAGTCCAACGAATTGGTTTCCGGAGATTTTGGTGAATCTCATTTTGTAACCATTCTTGGTTGGCGCGTGGCTTTAAGGAAGATTATTTGTCATAAAATTCTACTATAGGTCCTAGAAGGCTTTACTGGGTTTTAGGGAAGATTTAGACCAGTAAAGCCTTCTAGGACCTATAGTAGAATTTTATGACAAATAATTTTGTAGAGTATTCTGACTTGCTACGATCCCTTTTAATCATTTTTTAAAAAAGTACCAAAAATACCCATATGTTGACTGACTTGAGGGTAAAAAATTTCTACTTTCTAGGGTTAACAATTTGTATTTGCAATATTGTCGAAGATACTGTATACATAAAATACACGAATTCCGAAGAATCTTAATCCAAAAATGTTTAAAAGTTTGGAAGAGGGTGGAACTTGTCCCCTCCATTTAGGCGACTTTCGAAGTAAACTTCTTTTTTTAGCTCTACTCTGGATTTTCTCCGCAATTATGGAAAAAAACATTAATTTTTTATTGTGTTATTATAAATTTTAACCCTTTCTGGGGTATGTACTAGAAATTCTATATTGTCCAATTTTGCACCTGATAAAATATAGGGATTTGCAAAGATGTAGAAAAGTCGTATGAGCCATTTTTTTCTACGATGTATATTATTTTTTTTTTTGAAATTTTTGATATTTTGTGGTGGAGGTACCGGAAAGAGTGGACCGACATTCCCCATCTCCCATCTAAGTTTAAAAATAATATACAACGCAAGTTGTTGTGCGCGCCATCAAGCCAGCCAACCAGGACTAAAAAACATTTAAGTAGAATTCATTCCATTCGGAAAATGTTATATACCGCCAGAGACGTACGATAAGAGGGTGGAAATACTGGATGGCCGGTCCCCTTCGAAATGGTTACTATTATGCAATGCTAGGCGCTTTTGCATGGGAAAATTTAGTCTTTACTAGTAGCCCACACTCCGGAAATATTTGGAAAGGTGTACGTCCCTGATATATCATATAGTACGGTGGAGAGTATACAAATGAAATAAACCTTTTAAAATACCCCCAATCGTATGTTGGAGAATATAAAATTTATCATATTTTGGTAGATCTATGCTGAGCCTCCTTGAATTTAAATGGAGTGGAGTGTCAAGTATTTAGATGAGATTTTGAGATTTTTTACCAGTTTTTTTTTATACTTATTATTTTTATACCCTCCACCATACTATGGAGGGTATATGAATTTTGTCATTCCGTTTGTAACTCATCGAAATACTCATGTCAGACCCAACAAAGTATATATATTCTTGATCAGCGTAAAATTCTAAGACGATTTAGCCATGTCCGTCTGTCTGTCTGTTGTAATCACGCTATCTTTCGAACAAATTGAGATAGAAGGCTTAAATTTTGCACACATGTATATTTTGCCAGTAGGCAGTTTAAGTTCGTAAATGGGCCATGTAGGTCTAATATATCATATAGCCCCCATATAACGGTACCTCCCGATATTCGGTATTTTGATGATTTTAGCGACATTATTCACCGGAATTGTTTCAAATTTGGCATTTGATGTTCGTAATGGATACTACAGCCTAAGACAGATAATAATCTGTGTAGGTCCACGTTTTCGTATAGCCCCTTTATAACGGTACCCCGCGATATTCGGCATTTTGATGATTTTAGCGACATTATTTACCGGAATCGTTTCAAAGTTGGCATTTGAAGTTCATAATAGATACTGCAGCATAAAACAGAAAATGGGTCATGTAGGTCCACGTCTTCGTATAGCCCCCATGTACCGTACCCCCCTAAATTCGGCATTTTGATGATTTTAGCGACATTATTTACCGGGATTGTTTCAAATTTCGCATGTGAAGTTCGTAATGGATACTTCAGCCCATGCCAGAAAATTGTTTGTGCAGGTCCACGTCTTCGTATAGTCACCATATAACGGTACCCCCTATATTCGGTGTTTTGATGATTTTAGCTACATTATTAACAGATTTTTCTTCAAGTTTCGCATTAAAATATTGTAATAACTTATGACAAAAGTTGCCTATGTAGGTTCACGTCGTCGTATAGGCATTCGGTATTTTTAAGATTTTAACAGAATTTTTAACGGATTTTTTTTTCTTTTGGAAATTGTCAAATTTGTACCAAATGGTGGCTTTTTTATTTGTTTTCCTTTCTTTGAAGAAATAACATTTTTTTTATTTATTTTTAGACTGTCAGTCAGGAAGACAATGACCCCAGCTCACGGAATCCTATGCTGTATGACCCCCTGCAAGATGGGGTGGTCAAGACATCAAAGAAAATGCAGTATTTTGCAGCCATGGTTGGTAAGTAGTAATGCATTTTCCATCCCCTATAACATTCTCTTAATTATTATTTTCTCCTTTCCCCTTCCGCATAGTGTGTTTGGGCGCCGTTTCGGCAGGTACTGCACTAGCTTGGACATCCCCCGTACTGCCACAGATTAGTGAGGATCCAAATGCTAATACCACTGCAAACAATGCTACCGCTGATGGCTCGTCGTCGTCACAGCTGCAATTGACACTAAGTCAGCGTAAGTAATGACATAAACCCTACCCGACACCCATTTGAAGTGGCCGATTGTTGGGGGGTCTTAATAATACATTAAAATTTCATAAAAATATTAATGGTTTACCATGTGCAATCGAATTTCCATGAAATAAGTATGATTAATAAAATTGTCCACCTCATCGCCAGGCATTTACATTTCAAGTGGTTCTCCCCTAATGCCGGTTGATTAGTTGGCAATCAGTGCAACTGTTGACAATAAATCACAACAATTCAAACATTGACGGTCAATTCAATTACGATAGTTGACGCCAGTTTCAAGTGTCGTATTTACTTTGGAACTATTGCAAACACACACACACACACACACACACACACAATTGCATACATCAACTTATGGATATTCTGACATTGTTAGTGTTTCCACTTCTTCTTCTTCTTTCGGAAGGGGTGGTGATGACAACCCTTAATTTGCTAAAGGCAGACAATAGTGTTACGATTTTGGTTTCGCCTTCCTGACCAACTGAACCTGAACTAATCTTTTTATTAGTGTGGTCTGTCATTGCCATTGGCAGTCATTTCCATTACCGTTTGCACTCTTGAGACTATTGCGAAACGTTTCATTCGTTGCCTTCAATTGCACGATGAGTGATAGCCACTGAAGTGCAATCTAGCAGTGATGAGTTGTATGATTAGAACGTTTGAAGTTGATTGTTAAGATGTGTGTGTGTGTGTGTGTGTGCAACAAGCAAGTGGTCACTTGGAGAAACCTTATGGCTATTATCGTTTTGTACTATAGATGAAAAAGTAGCGCGTGTAGAATATTTATCCTCAGTTTCCACCATTCGAGGGAAGGATTGCTTCCTGGAGTTGTGTATGTGAATTGGTTGTTAAACTTTCCCTTTAATACTGTGCAACAAAATTATAAAAAAAAATTCAGTAGACTATGAAAGCAGAGCCTAAAAAGAAGATCCGTTAATCAGCGATATGAAAGTTTACATAGAAAACAAGTTAGCAAAGGCTATAGTCGTGCGGGGTCGACCATGTGCTACCCTACAACACTATTATATGTTGAAAGCCCCTTAGATTCAAATCCATTTTGGTAGTTTTGGTTTTTGAAATAATGCCGTACCGCCCTGCGTAAATGTTACGTTTGTTTTTGACCGGGTGCACTTGCCCTATATTTACCCTCTCTGCCGTGCTGATAGATATTCAAAACCATTTCAAACGAAATTTGTGGTCTATTATCCATTAAATATAATCCGATGATCGTATTTTTATACCCTCCACCTTGGAAAGGAGGGTATATTAACTTTGTCATTCCGTTTGTAACATCCTTAAATATTCGTCTTAGACCCCATAAAGTATGTATATTTATAATCAGCATAAAATTCTAAGTCGATTAACGATGTCCGTCTGTCTGTCCGTCTGTCTGTTGAAATCACGATACAGCCCACATTATTTGACGTAGAGTGCCAAAATTTAGCAGAGCTATTTGCATTGTGTCTAGGATGGTTGGTATTGAAAATGAGATATATCGGTCCACGTTCTGGTATAGTCCCCATATAACGGTATCTCCCTATATTCGGTATTTTGATGATTTATGCCACATTTTTTCACGGATTTGTCTGAAAATTGGTATTTGTAGGTCGTAACGGGTCCCTGAACGTGTGGCAAAACATTGCATGTATAGGTCCACGTTGTGGTATAGCCCCCATATAAAGGTACCTCCCGATATTCGGTATTTTAGTTTTTTTGCTACATTTTTTCACGGATTTGTCTAAAAATTGGTATTTGTGGGTCATAAGGGTTTCCAGCTCCGGTGGCGAAACATTGCATGTATGGGTCCATGATTTGGTATAGCCCCCATATAACGGTACCTCCCGATATTCGGTATTTTGATGGTTTTTACCACATTTTTTCACTGATTTGTTTAAAAATTGGTATTTGTGGGTCATAATGGGTTCCAGCTCCGGTGGCGAGACATTGCATGTATGAGTCCATGATTTGGTATAGCCCCATATAAGTGTACCTCCCGATATTCGGTATTTTGATGGTTTTTGCCACATTTTTTCATTGATTTGTCTAAAAATAGGTATTTGTGTTTGTCATGATGGGTCCTAGTTCGTGTGGCGAAAAATTGTAATTATAGGTCCACGTTTTGGTGTAGCCCCCATATAACGGTACCTCCCGATATTCGGCATTTTAATGGTTTTTGCCGCATTTCTTCTAATGTTTCTTTTACCCTAAGGTGGAGGGTATTAGTTTGGCCCGGCCGAACTTAATGTTTTTTTTACTTGTTTTACATAAAATTTATGGTCTATTTTATCCGCTAAATATTGTCCGATAACCATCCAAATTGGCAAATATGCTTCTGTCTAGCACTAAACTTTAATTGCAAGCAAAATTCCAAGCCATATATCATTTGACACGGTCAAAACATACCTAGTCGACATAACGGTTTTCACAAGGTTTCTTTGGAAAAAAAAACGTTTCAGGACATTTGAAGTTGATCTAGCGATGTTCGTCCGTCCGTCTATCTGTCTGGCTGGTGCGCACGATAACTCTCTAAGGGAGTATCCAATTTGTTCCCAACTTTTTACATATTAAATTTTGTGAAACTTAAATCGAGTTCGGAGATGGGAAACATCGGTACACCCCTTCTGGTAAAAGGTTGAAATTTTCAAAAAAAATATATTTTCTGCACACAAAGAGAAACGATAATCCGATTTTGCAGACTTTGTAAATCCTAATATATGCGGCAGTGCTAAGGTGCGAAAAAAATTTCACAAATCCCAATATTTTTATAAACTCAAGATCTGGTGTTAAGATGGAATATATCGGTCCGGTCCTTTTGGTACCTCCCCCACAATGGCTCACAATTTTGAACATTCATGACGCTTCTAAAAACGTGAAATTAACATCCGGTTCCATTCAGACTTAGTACATCTCAATATTTCCATCATCGCAAGATCTGTTATAAAGATGGTAGAGATCGGACTATTTCTTCTGGTACCTCTCCCACATAAGGTTCAAGCTTTTGATAAACCAGACGCTCAAAGAAAACGAAATAAATGATATATATCTGCGAACCATTTCTGGTACCTCACCCACAAACGGCCACAATTTTCAATACTTTTATCTGTTATAACTTGCAAAACAACTCAGCGATTCTTTACAACTTGCTATGCCTAAATATTTCTCTCAACCAGAAACCCAAGAAAGATCATGCAAAAATTATTATCTAACAACTAGCTGAACTCGGTGCGCTTCGCTACCCCTTTGATTTTTTATGCTTTCAAAATTTCATATACGAATATTTTTTTGGATTAAAAAAAAAAATAATAAAAAAATATAAAAAAAATGAAAAAAACGTAATTTATTTAATACTTTAATGCATAAACAAATAAATAGCTCGGTCTACCAACGCGTGAACATGCCAGGAACAGCTGACCATGAGAAAAGCAGAAACATGCCAAATTTAGTCCACGTACACGAAGGGTTTGTCCTTCGGATTTATCAATTTCATAGCAAATGCTAAGCATGCAGGAAACTGAAATCTTTTGAAGTTGAGTGGCATTTCTCTTGCAATTAGTGAATTCGAGGTAGCTACATACTTCCCCGTAATAATCGTAGCAATGTAAAGGTTTTGGGGTCAATGCTGTTTAATAAAACCATATTCCAATCTGAATAGATTTCAATAAAATTTGACAAAATTTAATTTTACACCAAATTCCGTCACACCTTGCATATTTAATTGAAATTGGAGGTACATACCGTGTTCAGTTCGAAATCGGTCGAAAATATATATGAGAGCTATATCCAAATCTGAACCGATTTCTATATAATTTGGCAAAATTATTTTTGTGCCAAATTTAGTCACTCATGCCAAATTTCATTGGAATCGGACATACGTATCGTGTTTAGGCATCAAATAAACGAAATCGGCCGAAAATATATATGGGAGCTATATCCAAATGTGAACCGATTGCAATATAATTTGGCACAATTACTTTTGTTCCAAATTCCGTTACGCATTCCAAATTTGGAGACTGTATCTGTAATCGATCATAGATATGTGCAAATGAAATTTAAATTTTTGGGAGGTACCTCCGATTCTGATGCCATATTTCCAGTTCCAAGTGGAATTTCAAAAATTTTCATAGCCTATGTTACTTTTAGGCGATGTTCTAGTATACTTGGAA